>NW_020169850.1:421178-425833 GCF_002117355.1 Postia placenta MAD-698-R-SB12 | reverse complement strand
GGGCTAAGCTCAAGGGGTAGGCGCTCTGTTGATTTCTCATATCATCCCTGGTGGTGGTGGTACAATTGGTGACCGGTGTCCCCATATTCACTAACTTGCTTGATTTCCGTAAACAATGTTCTGCAAGCGCGAATCCTCGAAATAAGCTTCTGGAAGTTTGTAGCATCATATACCCAATATAAATTCGGTCTCTGTGCAGCTGAAATGTTGGTTTGGTAAGTCAGGCTTCGTCTCGAGGCCTGAGTGCCCTATTCTATCTTGCAATCTAATCAGATCTGGCACTTCATACACTTTCAGAAGTACAAGTACTATATACACCGCTAAATCCGTAACGTAAGCATGGATTATGTATATTTGAACAGTACTAGATGATTCACTGTATGGCATAATGCAAGTTATCTACCAGACTCAATAGTATACTGCAAGTCTTTTCTCGACCACTGTACATGTTCCTCTCGCAGCGAATCACGATGAGATCTGCCTTGTCTGATATCCCAGTCAGTGATGCTATCGAGGTCCACCTTGAAGCTTTCAGAAATAGCCACAAGCGAGCAGCCTCAATCGCAATAGGAGAACCAATGAGTAAGTTGGCGAGGCATAATACGATACTCAGATCGTCAGTGAACTGCAGTATGGACAATCTAATGAGGGATAAGAAGGAGGCCCCACCCACTCGGTGGGGTCCAGCGCTAAACTAACGAGGGTTGGAGTGAAAAACCAACGATACGCCTACCCCTTGGCTAAGCTCGGCGACATCTTGAACTTAAATGGAGAGAACCCTGCTCTGGCAAGCAGGGAAGGCTCTACTCTCCTTGTGAATTGAATATAGAGTACGCGGGCAGCCGCCAGAGGCCATGCTATGTATCACGATCGGAAACACGTATGTCAGATGTTCGCTCTCATGCGTCATGTCTCAGATACATTGTTCGCCCCTTTTGTTTCACGGTCTCTGAACGTCCCACTCGAAAGGAGTCAGCTGACGTTGTTCGCTCTGGCTAGAGCAGTCTGATTGGCAGCGAGGCCACTGTAGCTCGTCTTGTTCAAGCTCTGCTCGCGATGCATACACCATCCAAGGCTGCTTCGACGTCGAGCGCGGGCCAAGCGTGGGCATCCGTGGATAGATAGAACACCGTGCAAGCGCCGTCGTGTCCAGTCAATGCGCAAATAGACGCTCGGGTTACTGATCGCGCATCCTCTCGCCCAGCGTCGTCGTCATCCCTCGCGAGCCGAGCCTGCTCCCGTGTGCGTGGCCGTCCCTCTGCGCGCCTGCCCTGCACGCCGGCCTTCCGAGCCTGCCTCCCCTCTCTCTGACATCTGCGACGCGCGATCGCCCCCTCGCATCCAAGGCGACATCCGCTGCACGCAATGGCGCACGCGCGTGCATCCTACCAGCGTCGACAATCCGACGACGGGAACCCGGCCTCAGCGTGCCTCGGCGCGCATCAGCGCACACAGACTTGGGCCCATCACGAGCGCGAGCATCAGACGCAAGACGTGGGATCTTGCAGGGAACGGCGCAGATTTTGAGCAGCGTCGGGCATCGCGACCGCCGTCAGACAGTCTCCACGCAGACTCGGGCAGATGATCGACCGCGAGCGCGCCTCCGCAGAAGACACCAGACGTCGAGGCTGCAGACAACGGCAAACACCTCGTGCAGCGTCAGCCATCGCTCAATGGATCCCGGCCGTGCGTACCATCTTTGTCCCGCGCCGCCTCACTCATTCAGCTGCTGCCCTCTTGACGATGCACGCGCTCTAACAATCATATCCCTCACGTACGTCGTCCAGCCCTCTGTCATTGACTTCCCGGTCACTATCTACTCACAAATATACGCCGACGTCCCGCACGCTCACAGCTCGACGACCACACATCTAGACGTTTGCCCCCAACCGAGGCTGCGCTCAATCGCCGCCGCCGATATTCCAAACAGCTCGCTACGCCCTCCGCACGCCACACGCCAGCCGGGAACCGAGACGACAGCCCTCGCCTGCATCAAACCGCTGCCGGTGCTTCAGGGCAACAACAACGGCGCAAATCGTCGGCGCAAATCGTCGGCGCAAATCGTCGGCCGTGGACGATGATTCCCACAACGCCGGCGCCATCAGACTTCCCCGGACGCACAACATCAATACGAAAGCAAGGGACGTGGCTTGTGCGCGCCGCTTCCGTCCTGCACCGCCGCCTTACAAGAAACATCCATCGCGCGCCACAATTGCGAGTCGGAACACACACACACACACACACACACACACACTGCACGCGCTCTATTAACGGTACCCCGGTCACGATCTGCGCGCAGCTCCCGCTACCTGTCCACTGGCCTTTGCGCCTCACTACGCGCGCAGCCCGGCGACTGCATCCTCTTGCCGCCAGTGCTGCAGAGCGACGACGAGGACGCGGATGGCCTGCACCGCCGCGCAGCCAGCGAGATGCGAACACCTGCCGATCACACATCGCGGTAAGCTTTTGCATGCCCAAACCGTCGTCCGCCACTCACCAGCCAACGCAGATGCGGATGTGCGACACGACGTTCTGGCCAGTCAGCGGTCAGTCCCCAGGAGAGCGCGCACCATCGCAGTCATCGATCACCGCCTCGTTGATCCCGTCCCAGTTGCGATGAACGTCCCTAAGCCCGCGCACGTCACTGACATCATGCCGAATCACGACGACGGCTTACCTGACCAAGCGCACAGCATAATAGAGCCGGGGCGGGCGAGCAAGACAGCGGGCAAGCAGGACAAAAGATGGAGAGAGCGGAAGCCGAGTCGTAAACCATGCAGCAATCTCTAACGATCCCCGCCTTTTAATCCCTCGCACGCTCTCCCGACCTGTCGCCATTCCCACGACTGCCGCCCGGGCATCTTACCCATGCGCCGCGGCCCTTGTCCCGCATCGGCTGCCGCGTTGCTAAGCTGTTACTCACCCGAACCCATGACGGCAGCCCCCCGCGTCCCCGCCCGCGTACCTGGGCGCGGTCATTCTGCCTGACGCAGACGGACACCCTCGCCGACGTGCGCACCCGCCAGGTCTACCCGCCGCAAGCCCCCACATCGCCCGTCACCCTCAACGCTCCGGTAGCGACGCCCGCGTCGCACGCAGCGTCCCCGCGCAATCGATGCTGCGCCCGCGCGTGCGCATCCTCGCATTTGCGCCATTCGCGTGCGTGCCACCGTGATCCGCGCGACCCCGCGCGCCCTGATCGGCATCTTGGCTCCTCGCGGATGTGCACGACACGCCGTGCCCCTCACGACGCGCGCGCGCGCCGGCCTGCCGTCATCCCGGGATGCCCCCCACGAGCTCCCCGCGCGGGCCGCTGCTGCGCGCGTGCCTCTGCTGGATTCTGGGGGCGGGGAACACCTCGACACAGGAGGGGCTGACGGTGCCCGTCCGTCAATCAACACCAGCCAGGCGGGAGAGCCCGCACACACCGCCCGCGCGTCCGCGACTCGGGCGCGAAACCAAGTGGCTCTGCTCCCACAGCGCCGCGTGCTCACAGCGGGCCAGTGAGCCTGGTGCAATCCCCCGGCTTGGCGGTTGCGACGCTGGAACCCGCTGGATGATCGAATAACCCGCGGTCTTACGGCAGAGCGCTGTAATGTCAAACACGATATCGTCGATCTGCACGGTGAAACCAGCGGAAATTGCCATACGGTGGCGTTTATGGCGCATATTCCATTCCAATCGACGTGGTGTGTTCGCACCGTGGGCGGCGTCGAGGGCGGGACACGCGTTGCGTGCGCAGTCTCCCGGACCCGGTCATGATGCGCTGTTCATGGCATCGCACGCACTCAAGCGTCGCGGGCGCCCGCAGCAGCAGCAGCATTACTGCGAATGCGTACAGAAATGTAAGATATATTTTCATTGGCGACACCGAAGCTTGTGGTGCGTAGACGGAGGGCTAAGACTGGCCGCCCACGCCGCCGTCCACCGACGCAGTCCCGCCGACCGCGCGCAGCCCGTGTGGCGCCTTGCAGAGACGTACCACAGCCCGGAGCGGAGGAGCGGCACACGGCCGCCGTCGCAGACACCATTGAGTCGAGTCGGAGGCTGGGTGCACAGCAGAACACGTCGAGCCGCGCGCTGCAGCACGTCTATTCGAGTGAGGTGAGTGACCACCGGAACACGTCAAATAGCACAAGACTCACTTCAGTCTACCGTCGCGAAGCCATCAGCGTCCGTCTGCATGCCCCAGGTCTGTGGCCGCGCTCTGCCTGTGCCCACGCCCGCGCTCTGCACGACGCCTCCCCCGCCATCTTCTGGCCTAATGCGCACGCCGGGCCCACGACCACATGAGCCTCGAGCGACCGTGGGTGGCGTCGCGGATGGAGCGCGCGTGCGCGCGCAGTCTCCCGCACTCGGTCAAGATGTGCTGCCCATGCCGTCGCGTGCGCCCGCAGCTGCTGCTGCATTACTACAAATGCACATAAAAGTGTAAAATATGTTTCGTGTGTGACACTGGAGTGTGCGTGCTTAGACGCAGGGCCAAAACGGACCGCTGTCGTCCACCGACGCGCACCAGCTGACGGCGCACAGCCTGCCCAGAACATCTGTAAGGCGCCCTGCAGGGACGCACAGTAACCCGGAGCAGAGGGGCAGCGCACGGCAGCTGTCGCGAACATCACCCAGTCGAGCCGCTCATCTCTGCACACGTCACT
>NW_020169850.1:411115-419027 GCF_002117355.1 Postia placenta MAD-698-R-SB12 | reverse complement strand
CGGTTCATCGAGCCCGCCAAAGCACCAGAACGCACATGTCCGGGCAGCGGCAGCCTGATGGACCGGACGGACCACGATGCCTGTTATGACGGCGTCACTTCTAGTCAACACCGCGTTGGGCAGTCACAGAGTGGCCGGCCGACTCACCTGATTCCGCACATCCTGGCCCTCCCCGCAGTCTGCCCGGCAAGCCTTGCGCACGCAAACATGGTAAGGAGCTCACCGCCGTGGGCAACTAGGCGGCGCACTCGCGGCACGGGATGTGTTCCGTAGAGATCTAATGACAACACAATATATTTCTTGATGTGGTCAGTTCACTGCTTGTGCGGTGTCATTGTGCCCGCCGCCACATGAGAAGTGCCCGTTGTTGCAGAATCAGAATGGTCAGCGCGCGCCATCAGCAATCAGGGACACATCAAATACGCATGTTGTTGTGGTTCTCAATGAGGTAACGAGGTGAAACAACGGGGAACTCACCTACCTGCGACACAAGTAACATGTTGCGGACGAGAACTTGCCAAACCTGTGTTGCTACTGTCAGGCATGCCGCGTACCTCGAACGTGCTTGCGGGGGCCCCGGTTGCATTTTGCAGAATGCTGATAGCTAATTGTCATGACATAATGTCCGCGGCACGGGTTACCAACCAGGCAAGAGGTGTGACTTGACTGTAAATAAAATCATGAGTGCACTGACAGCGGATTCCCATACAGTCGCACATTTTGCCTGCAAACTGTATTACCATCAGTTGTTCGGCACACTTTCTGAGTCAGGTGAGCTGTGATGGAGAAAGTCAGCTCGTGCACAAACCGCTTCTGACCGCTTTTGGGCATATTATAGCCCGGGCAGGGCTTGAGTGCGCTCGCGCGAGGAAGGTGCGATGGGCGGGAATACGAGCAAGGAGGCACCCTAGGACATTCAGACAAGAAACTGGTGTAGCGGGATCATAGAGATATGTACAATTGCCCTGCCGCTCGGGCAGGTAGGCAGCCAGTTTGCAGAACCGGAGAGCATTGCATAGAGAGTGGCGGAAGATGCGTGATTCCGAGAGGAGGCAGGGCTAGCGCGACGAGGGAACGGATAGCATTAGTGCCCGGGCACTTACGACCATCTATACAACTGTACAACTGTCTGTACGACCGTCTATCTGACTGTCTATCTGACTGTCTATATGGCTCTGACAGTGGGCTCTCTCGTCGTTTCCACCGGGCATGTGTGCAGCAAGCACATGGGTCTCCACTCGTTAGATCTGTGATGCTCGTGCCTGAGACGCGTTGATCTATCACAGGAAGACCGTCACCGCAACGGCTTCAACTGCCGACAAGCTAGATTGGCTCAAGTCAATTCCCAGCGGCGCAACTCACGTCGTGAATTACAAGACGCAGAACTTTGCGGAGGAGGTCAAGAAAATGACCAATGGCAACGGCGTGGACGTCATCATTGACTTCGTTGGCCAAAGCCACTGGCAAAAGAACATCGATGCCCTTGCAAGGGATGGCAGGATGACAATGCTTGGACTGCTTAGTGGTCAGTCAATCGCCCTGACCTCAACTGAACGAGACGCCACATCAGATCACAACAGGTGGTAAAGTCGACTCGTTCGATCTGGGTCCGCTCCTGTACAAGCGTCTCCGCATCGAGGGCTCCACGCTTCGTTCCCGCTCGCCCGAATATACTGCAGACTTAATCGAGAGGTGAGTACTGCTCTGCTCCATTGAGGTGTAACCCGGTGCCAAGTGGCAACAGGTTCCAGCGTGACGCTCTGGGCCACATCACGGGAGCTAACGGGGATGGCGCATTGCGGATCTACATCCACAAGGCACGTCCAATCTCTCGTGCCACTTTCTCTCAACATAAGATGACGCCGTGCTGCTCTGATTCTAGGTGTACCCCTGGAATGATATACAGGCAGCCCACCGTGAGATGGAGGACAACAAGAACAGGTTAGTCCCACGGTTTGTTATCAGCGGGGGCACCGCGTTCAGGGGCCTTGGGCTGACCGAGGTGTCGCTGCAGTGGGAAGATTGTCGCCGAGGTGGTGTAAGATAGGCTTGCACCCACGACGGACATTGCAAGCATGCGTGGTTGACGGAATGTTAAGTTCGAGCATTGTCAATGTCTGACGGAATGTTGTGAGTGTAGTCGATGCTGGCAAGAGCCCGTGTTATGGAAGCCCACGCATGGGAGGCGAGGCCCGCCCCACAGCACACGACCTGTTCTGGTGTGTCGCAGCGAACACAATCCGGCAGATGGTGAGTGGCGAGGTGAAGGGAACTGCGTCTTGCACGCACCATTTGTTCGGTATGTTCCACTCCTGCACTCGGACGTGTCCCGCCCGACTGCCCCACCAGTCCGCGCGCTAAGCCTTCAATTGCGGGGCCAATACCGGAAGCGGCCCAAGGTTCACGAAGCCCGCAATGGGCGCTTGCAGGCTATCCCTCGTCGTGACGCCGCCTTGGCTGCATCGCGCACGGAATGGAAGGCCCCCTTAGCCTGGTTGCCCTCGCAATCTGCTCCGACATGGCGCCGCCCCCTGACAGGTTACGCGTATTGCACGTTTCCGCGCGCTGTCGGGGATCGACCCTTTGCGCAGGACAAAGTCAGGGGATCTATCGGGATGTTCACGCCTTCGCGTCCGCGTATAGGCGCCGTCGCGACTGTTCGGCCGCTCGTTGTCCTGCTCGTGGGCTGCGAGATAGACTAGCCCGGTGGTTCTTCCGATACACCATCGGGCATTCGCCGCACACCGACGCGGGAGAAGCGTCGCGCTCGATGGCGTCGAGGTCTGGGTCTTCTTGCTTCCACTCGAACTCGGGGTGCTGCCACTGCGGGCGGCGGCGAGCCAAGGTTCACGTTCAGGATGTGTGAGCGGGTCGTCGGGGGGCGTGCAGCTGTCTTCTGTGCCAGCGGCGTTGCCCGTATAGCCGCACTGTCTTGGGTTTCTGACTGCCGATCTGCGCGCGTCCATTGGAGACGATGTCAGAGACACGCCCGAATCAAGTGATCCATTTACGAGCTGACCAGCATGGCTGAGTCTGATTGGCAGCAAGGCCACTATAGCTCGTCTCGTTCAAGCTCTGCTCGCGATGCATACACAATGCAAGGCTGCTTCGACGTCGAGCGCGGGCCAAGCGTGGGCATCCGTGGATAGGTAGAACACCGTGCAAGCGCCGTCATGTCCAGTCAATGCACAAATAGACGCGCGGGAGGGCCGATCATCCCTGATGGCGCATCCTCTCGCCTAGCGTCGTCGCGTCGTCGTCATCCCTCGCGAGCTGAGCCCGCTCCCGTGTGCGTGGCCGTCCCTCTGCGCGCCTGCCCTGCACACCTGCCTTCCGAGCCTGCCTGCCTCCTCTCTGACATCTGCGACACGCGATCGCTCCCTCGCATCCAAGGCGACGCCTGCTGCACGCAATGGCGCACGCGCGTGCATCCTACCAGCGTCGACAATACGACGTCCGGAACCCAGCCTCAGCGTGCCTCGGCGCGCATCAGCGCACACAGACTTGGGCACAACCACGAGCGCGCCGCTGGACAGGGCAGCATCAGACGCAAGACGTGGGATTGCAGGGAACGCGCAGACTTTGAGCAGCGTCGGCTATCGCGACCGCCACCAGACAGTCTCCGCGCAGACTCGGGCAGATGATCGACCCGCTCAACACACGCACCGCGAGCGCGCCTCCGGAGAAGACACCAGATGTCGAGGCTGCAGACAACGGCAAACGCCTCGTGCAGCGTCAGCCATCGCTGAATGGATCCCGGCCGTGCGTACCATCTTTTTCCCGCGCCGCCTCACTCATTCAGCTGCCACCCTCTTGACGATGCACGCGCTCTAACAATCAAATCCCTCACGTACGTCGTCCAGCCCACTCTCATTGACTTCCCGGTCACTATCTACTCACAAATATACGCCCACGTCCCGCACGCTCACAGCTCGACGACCACACATCTAGACATTTGCCCGCAACCGAGGCTGCGCTCAACCGCCGCCGCCGATATTCCAAACAGCTCGCTACGCCCTCCGCACGCCACACGCCAGCCGGGAACCGAGATGACAGCCCTCGCCTGCATCAAACCGCTGCCGGTGCTTCAGGGCAACAACGATGGCGCAAATCGTCGGCCGTGGACGATGATTCCCACAACGCCGGCGCCGTCAGACTTCCCCGGACGCACAACATCAATACGACAGTGAGGGACGTGGCCCGTGTGCGCCGCCTCCGTCCCGCACCGCCGCCTTACAAGAAACATCCATCGCGCGCCACAATTGCGAGTCGGAACACACACACACACTGCACGCGCTCTATTAACGGTACCCCGGTCACGATCTGCGCACAGCTCCCGCTACCTGTCCACTGGCCTTTGCGCCTCACTACGCGCGCAGCCCGGCGACTGCATCCTCTTGCCACCAGTGCTGCAGAGCGACGACGAGGACGCGGATGGCCTGCACCGCCGCGCAGCCGGGCGAGACGCGATCTGCACACCGCGAGACGCGAACACCTGCCGATCACACATCGCGGTAAGCTTTTGCACGCCCAAACCGTCGTCCGCCACTCACCAGCCAACGCAGATGCGGACGTGCGACACGACGTTCTGGCCGGTCAGCGGTCCGTTCCCAGGAGAGCGCGCACCATTGCAGTCGTCGATCACCGCCTCGTTGATCCCGTCCCAGTGGCGACGAAGGTCCCTAATCCCGCGCACGTCACTGACATCATGCCAGAACACGACGACAGCTTACCTGACCAAGCGCACAGCATAATAGAGCCGGGGCAGGCGAGCAAGACAGCGGGCGAGCAGGACAAAAGACGGCCAGAGCGGAAGCCGAGTCGTAAACCATGCAGCAATCTCTAACGACCCCTGCCTTTAAATCCCTCGCACGCTCTCCCGACCTGTCGCCATTCCCACGACTGCCGCCCGGGCATCTTACCCATGCGCCGCGGCCCTTGTCTCGCATCGGCTGCCGCGTTGCTAAGCTGTTACTCACCCGAACCCATGACGGCAGCCCCCCGCGTCCCCGCCCGCGTACCTGGGCGCGGTCATTCTGCCTGACGCGGACGGACGCCCTCGCCGACGTGCGCACCCGCCACGTCTACCCGCCACAAGCCCCCACATCGCCCGTCACCCTCATCGCTCCGGTGGCGACGCCCGCGTCGCACGCAGCGTCCCCGCGCAATCGATGCTGCGCCCGCGCGTGCGCATCCTCGCATTTGCGCCATTCGCGTGCGTGCCACCGTGATCCCCGCGACCCCGCGTGCCCTGATCGGCATCTTGGCTCCTCGCGGATGTGCACGACACGCCGTGCCCCTCACGACACGCCGTGCCCCTCACGACGCGCGCGCGCCGGCCTGCCGTCATCCCGGGATGCCCCCCACGAGCTCCCCGCGCGGGCCGCTGCTGCGCGCGTGCCTCTGCTGGATTCTGGGGGCGGGGAACACCTCGACACAGGAGGCGCTGACGGTGCCCGTCCGTCAATCAACACCAGCCAGGCGGGAGAGCCCGCACACACCGCCCGCGCGTCCGCGACTCGGGCGCGAAACCAAGTGGCTCTGCTCCCACAGTGCCGCGTGATCACAGCGGGCCAGTGAGCCTGGTGCAATCCCCCGGCTTGGCGGTTGCGACGCTGGAACCCGCTGGATGATCGAATAACCCGCGGTCTTATGGCAGAGCGCTGTAACGTCAAACGCGGGCATGCGATATCGTCGATCTGCACGGTGAAACCAGCGGGAATTGCCATACGGTGGCGTTTATGGCGCATATTCCATTCCAATCGACGTGGTGCGTTCGCGCCGTGGGCGGCGTCGAGGGCGGGACACGCGTTGCGTGCGCAGTCTCCCAGACCCGGTCATGATGCGCTGGCCATGGCATCGCATGCACTCAAGCGTCGCGAGCGCCCGCCGCCGCCGCCGCAGCATTACTACGAATGCGTACAGAAATGTAAGATATATTTCAATTGGCGACACCGAAGCGTGTGGTGCGTAGACGGAGGGCTAAGACTGGCCGCCCACGCCGCCGTCCACCGACGCAGTCCTGCCGACCGCGCGCAGCCCGTGTGGCGCCTTGCAGAGACGTACCGCAGCCCGGAGCGGAGGAGCGGCACACGGCCGCCGTCGCAGACACCATTGAGTCGAGTCGGAGGCTGGGTGCACAGCAGAACACGTCGAGCCGCGCGCTGCAGCACGTCTATTCGAGTGAGGTGAGTGACCACCGGAACACGTCAAATAGCACAAGACTCACTTCAGTCTACCATCGCGAAGCCATCAGCGTCCGTCTGCGTGCCCTGGGTCTGTGCCCGCGCTCTGCCTGTGCCGACGCCCGCGCTCTGCACGACGCCTCCCCCGCCATCTTCTGGCCTAATGCGCACGCCGGGCCCACAACCACATGAGCCTCGAGCGACCGTGGGTGGCGTTGCGGATGGAGCGCGCGTGCGCGCGCAGTCTCCCGCACTCGGTCAAGACGCGCTGCCCATACCGTCGCGCGCGCCCGCAGCAGCAGCAGCATTACTACAAATGCACATAAAAGTGTAAAATATATTTCGTGTGTGACACTGGAGCGTGCGTGCTTAGACACAGGGCCAAAACGGACCACTGTCGTCCACCGACGCGCACCGGCTGACGGCGCACAGCCCGCCCAGAACATCTGTAAGGCGCCCCGCAGGGACGCACAGTAACCCGGAGCGGAGGGGCAGCGCACGGCAGCTGTCGCGAACATCACCCAGTCGAGCCGCTCATCTCTGCACACGTCACTGCCCTCGCGTCTGCCATGTCCCGTCTGCCGGCGCGATCGCATGCACCGCCATCCGCCGTCCTATTGGTCGACGATGAGCACGCAGCACTACCACAACCGAGGACCTACCGCCGCGCGCACCCAAACCGCCCCTTCCAAATGCGCCGCATCGGTCGTTCCCCCGTAAGCAGCCCCACAGGCATCAAGGCCCGGTCAGCACGTTCACCGTTCAAGTGCGAACAGGCACCGACTTGCTCCCACGTCCAACGCACTCCGTGCCAGCCTATCGTGCGGCGCCATTTGCTTGCGGGCGAGCGAAGGTCAGGGCGCGGCAATACAAGGCGACGTCAGGTATGTGCAGCGATGCCCCTCTGCCCGCCCTTAGCAGCGGCAGCGTCCTGTCCCGCACAGGTCGTCCCATGGTCACGCCATCTCCGCGCCCGCACCAGCAGTGTTCGAGTACCACGGCCCGGTCAGCGCATGCTTCGTCGATGCGTGTGCAGATACTCTCGCGCTGCAATCATCGCGGCGGGCGGCGGTCAGCCGTCCTCCGCGGTATCCCAGTGTGCGCCGCGCGACTGCTGCCAATGATCGACCTGCGTGTCCATGCTCGCCCGCAAAGCACACCCACTTGTTACGGGCACCTCCCGCTACTATCTGCCGTCGGCGGTCCTCCTTGATAGTGACAACAAATGGACGCCCGGCCAGAAGCATTACACCCGTGTCGTCAGTCTCACACCCCCTGATACAACGGTCTACACTCCTATATTGATGCCTGACTCGTAGACGACGAGCGAGGACTTATGGACAGTGCGTCGTCCTGAAGATCGAGCGAGGAGGTCGAGAATGACCACTACCCCAAGCGAAGAGGAGCAGAGACTTGAATGAATAACCAGGTCGAACTTAGGGTTCGACCGACTAATGGTACAACTACTTATACAAGTACCGACTGCGCACGGACCATCGTGTCTATGTGGTCGTGTTAGTGAAGGAAGAAACGTAGTGGTACGATACCAGGCACGAAGTGCGCACGGACCCCATTATGTAAGCTACATAATGTTCAACCTGCGGGTGAGCGCTTAAGACAGGCGCCAGTATGGGCGCTAGTAGTACAAGAGATAGAACGGAAAGACAAATGTTTCATTACCCCCCTACCAGAGTCGAAGTCCCATTCGACTACTTACTGCTCACCGT
>NW_020169850.1:406359-410250 GCF_002117355.1 Postia placenta MAD-698-R-SB12 | reverse complement strand
AGTGCAGCGCGGTCGGTGGCATTGGTTGCCTCGAGGTTGTGGGCTTTGAGCTTGTTGAAAACGTCGGTGGGATTACTGAGAAGGAGCGTCAGCAAGGTGCTGTCGCCGACGTGGGTGTGCTTAGGGGTGTAGATTGAGAGCCTTTTCCCGCCTTCAGTCGAGGGGGCGTTGAACTGGTCGAGGAACGGGAGGGTGGAAGACATGTTGGTGCGAGTGGGGATGTAGCGACCGGGTAGAGCTGCTATCGATTCAGCTCAAGTCCTTCCTGTTCTTATACTCTGCCAACACTTCGTCAGCCGTCCCAGTCAGGTTTGCTTCGGGCTCCCATGAGTCATCGGCTGTTGAGTAACCCTTCCACCTGACGCGATATTCGCGGCGTCGCATCCTCTTGTTCTCTCGATGTCCGATGATGGCTTCGACTTCGTAGTTATCTTCGCCCTCGATAAGGTCAGGAGGTGGCCTCGTGTAGTTCGGACCATGGATCTCCGTCTCCGAGTAGGGAGATAGAAGCCATTCGTGGAAAACGGGGTGGACTCGCCAGGTGCTAGGGAGGTCTAGCTTGTACGCGACCGTTCCGATCTTGTCTAGGACTTTGAACGGCCCTTCTCGCCTTGGGGCTAGTTTCCTGGATGGGTACGGCAGCTTCAAGTTCCGGGAGTCTAGCCATACCAGCTGACCTTTACGGAAGGAACCCCCCTTCCTTTTTACTCTCTTGGCCAGGACATTCTGGGCCATCTCCATTGCCGCATGTGCTTCCTCGCGGATGTTTTGCAAGTCCTTGAGGCGATAAGCTGCTTGGGGCGTGTTTGATCTGGGGTGCGCGGTGGGTATTCCGCGAGGTTCGTATCCCATCATGAGTTTGAATGGGGACGTCTTCGTCGTGGAATGCTCGCGGGAGTTGTGAGCAAATTGCGCAGTGTGAAGATGGTCAGCCCACTTATCCGGATCATTGGCAGTGAAGCAGCGGAGGTAGATCTCTAGTTCTTGGTTTACTCGTTCTGTCTCGCCGTCAGTTTGCGGATGGAATGCCGTACTCATGGCTGATTGAACCCCAGTCATTTTGCAAAGTTCTTGGAAGACTTTGGACGCAAATTGCGGTCCTCGGTCGCTGATGATCTTGTCTGGGAGTCCAAACCACTTGTAGACCTCTCGGTACATTGCGTCTGCCGTCCCAAGAGCATCAATTGTTTTGTTACATGGGATGAAAATTACCCCCTTCGTAAGGTCGTGGTCCACTACGACCAGAACTGAATCGAAGCCGTTGGACGGTGGCAAGTCGGTGATGTAATCGCACGAGAATGTGCTGAAGGGCTTGGCATTTGCGCGGGGTCGAATGGGGGTGATGGGCGGTCGGGCTGGATGTGTGTTAACCTTCATTTGCTGGCAGATGCCACAGCCGTTAACATAGCGAGCGACAAACTGGGCCATGCTCGGCCACCAGTAGTCACGGCGCAAACCGAGGAGGGTTTTCTGAACACCGGGGTGTCCTGCAGAGGGGAGGTCGTGATAGTGGGAGACAAGACGTTTGCGAAGAGACTCATCTGGGGGTACATAGACCCGATCTTGGTATAGGAGGAGGTCATCATCGATGGACCAGTCTGTTCCAGTGCGCGGTGTTCCTCCAGTGCGCGCCGCAGTGAGGCCTTCCTTCATTATTGGGTCGTTCTGAAAGGAAAGGATGGTGTCGCGGGTGTCGATGTCGATGGCGGCGACCCATACTTCTGGTGGGAGCATAACGACGTCGGTGTTGTCATTTGAGCCGTCGTCATGGTCGGGTCGGCGGGAGAGAGCGTCGCTCTGCACCATTTGGGTACCAGGAACGTGTACCAGGCGGAAGTCAAACTCGGTCAGTTTACTCGCCCAGCGTGCTTGTCGTCGGTTCATGTCTTTGGCTTGTTTCCAATATGTGAGGTTCTTGTGGTCGCTGAGGATCGTTACTGGGTATGGGCTGCCGATGAGGTAGTGCTTCCACTCATCTAGTGCGCGGATGACCGCATATAACTCCCTGTCGTAGACGTCGTAGTTTCTCTCTGCTGCATTGAAGCTTTGAGAGAGGTATCCGCAAGGATGCCAGTCGCCGTTGTCATCGCGCTGGCGTAGTACTGCTCCGGTTGCAAACTTGGAAGCGTCGGTTTCGATAGCGAAGGGTCGATCGGGATCCGGCATGCGTAGTACCGGTTCTTCTAGGAATGCCTTCTTGAGAGTTTCGAAGGCTTTCTGTTGGTCAGATCCCCAGGTCCAGGCGACATCCTTCCGGGTGAGAGCGACCAGCGGTTGCGCTTTGTCCGAGAAGCCTTTGATAAACCGGCGGTAAAAGTTTCCAAATCCAACGAAGGCGCGTACTTGCCTGAGGTTGGACGGCACCGGCCAATCTGCAATGCCGGCTAGTTTGACGGGGTCCATTGCGATTTCTCCTGGGCGGATGATCATGCCGAGGAATTCGACTTCGGTGACGTCGAAGGCACATTTCTCCGGTTTGAGGTAGAGGTCGTGTTGTCGAAGTCGTTCGATAACACGTCGTGTTCGTTCTTCGTGTTCTGCCTTGTCCTGGGAAAAGATCAGGATGTCGTCCATGTAGATGCAAAGCCAGCCTTCTTGAAGCATGTCTGCGAATATTGTGTTCATCATCCGCTGGAACGTAGCGGGAGAATTACACAGCCCAAAGAACATCACCGTGGGTTCGTATAGCTGCGGCGGTTTGCCATCAGTTCCGGGTACGATGAACGCTGCCTTCCATTCGTCCCCTTTCTTGATTCGGACATTGTTGTATCCGGCGCGGAGGTCCATCTTCGTAAACACCTTGGCGTGCTTCAACTTGTCGAGGAGGTCTGATATGAGCGGGAGCGGGTATCGATCCTTGACAGTGTTCTCGTTGAGTAGCCGGTAGTCTTGACAGGGACGTAGTGAACCGTCCTTTTTACCAACAAAGAAGAATGGACTCGCCAAGGGGGATTTCGAAGGGCGAATGTACCCTTTACTGAGGTTCTCTTCGAGGAACTTGTCAAGTTCCTTTCGTTGCTGCGGGTTGAGCGGATAGACCTGTTGCTTCATGTCCACGAAGCCCTCCTTGAGGTTGATTTCATGGTCGTATTCGGTGTGGTCTGGAAGTCGCGCAGCGGTGCCTTTGTCGAAGATGGGGAGGAGGTCGTGTAGGTAGGATGGTACCATCTGTGGTAGCGTCTTTTCTGTCTTGCCTTGGGCGTTCGATGCTGCAAGTTCGGTGGAAGTGGTGATGCGTCTAATGTCGTGGTGGATCTTCCAGATCATGCCGTTGTGAAGTCGTTTGTAGCCAGATGAAAGTTCAGGGAGTCGCTCCTTGAGCGGCATGTCCCTCACTGCCAGGGGTTCCTGTTTCTCGTACTTGGTGATCATCGGCGTTCCAGATAAGTAGGAAATGATGAACTCATCATCGTCGATGTCCTCCGCTTGTTCCTCGATGGACGCAATACCCGTTGACCCAAACCCATCCTCCCCGCGTTCTGTTTCGTCGATGCAGTCGGTTAGCATTACTGGTGGGGTGCTTATCCTTTCAAGGATGAGCTGGGCAACTCGGTCGCCAGCTTTGACGGTGAATGGGAGGTTCGAGTTATTGACCAGCAGGACTGAGACCTTGCCTCGGTAATCGGAGTCGATTACTCCTGCAGCGACATCGATTTCTTCTAGCGCTAGACCAGACCGAGGTGCAATTCTTCCGTAGTGTCCTTTGGGGATAGCCATGATAAGATCGGTGCCAACCAGGCCTCGTCGTCGGGCAGGGATGATGAGTTGATGCGCAGCAGAGATGTCATATCCTGCTGCGCCGCTAGTCTTTCGTTCGGGAAGGGTTGCGTGCTCCGAGGTGGAGATGACAACGAATTCGTCCTCCGTTGGTTCTGGGAGTGGGGTAGTTAC
>NW_020169850.1:400701-404801 GCF_002117355.1 Postia placenta MAD-698-R-SB12 | reverse complement strand
ACTGGAGAAGGGGAGATCCTGCGAGGGCTGGTAGTCCCAAGGGAACCGGGTTTACTGCGTTGTTCGACGTGATGGTGGATGAGTTGTTCTACTAGGTGAAACTAGGAACGTAGCTTAGAAAGTTCGACCTTTTGATACAACGGTCTACACTCCTATATTGATGCCTGACTCGTAGACGACGAGCGAGGACTTATGGACAGTGCGTCGTCCTGAAGATCGAGCGAGGAGGTCGAGAATGACCACTACCCCAAGCGAAGAGGAGCAGAGACTTGAATGAATAACCAGGTCGAACTTAGGGTTCGACCGACTAATGGTACAACTACTTATACAAGTACCGACTGCGCACGGACCATCGTGTCTATGTGGTCGTGTTAGTGAAGGAAGAAACGTAGTGGTACGATACCAGGCACGAAGTGCGCACGGACCCCATTATGTAAGCTACATAATGTTCAACCTGCGGGTGAGCGCTTAAGACAGGCGCCAGTATGGGCGCTAGTAGTACAAGAGATAGAACGGAAAGACAAATGTTTCACCCCCGGTTCGTCGAGCCCGCTCTCGTTTCCACCTTCCGACGTCTGTTGCCCGACTACTCCCGACACACGCCCACTCACACTCAATGTCAATCTCGTGTGGTGTTGTTTTCCAGCACGAGCGCACGTTGCCATCATCCAGCGCATACACATCAGCAAGGTGACGACATTTCTCTCCTCGTGCATCAACTCGACAACCGAGCAGACATCTCGCCGCCCAGCAGAGCCTGCTGAGGACTCTGCCGGTTTGCTGCCTCGCGTCGACGTCCCATCCGGACACCACACACATGCACCAAGATGGCAGGCTCCTGTTGTCAGTCGTCAGATGCGGGCACGTCAGCAGATATGGACTGGTGCATGTCGGTTCTCTTGCCAAGACCGAGATCTTCAGAATGCACCAGAATGCACATGTCCGGGCAGCAGCGGCCTGATAGACCGGACGGACCACGACACCTGTTATGATGGCGTCACTTCTAGTCAACACCGCATTGGGCAGTCACAGAGTGCCCGGCCGACTCACCTGATTCTGCACGTCCTGGCCCTCCCCGCAGTCTGCCCGGCAAGCCTTGCGCACGCAAACATGGTAAGGAGCTCACCGCCGTGCACTGGGCAACTAGGCGGTGCACTCGCAGCACAGGATGTGTTCCGTAGAGATCTAATGACAACGCAATATATTTCTTGATGTGGTCAGTTCACTGCTTGTGCGGTGTCGTTGTGCCTGCCGCCACATACAGTCGCACATTTTGCCCGCAAACTGTACTACCATCAGTTGTTCGGCACGCTTTCTGAGTCAGGTGAGCTGTGATGGAGAAAGTCAGCTCGTGCACAAACTGCTTCTGACTGCTTTTGGGCATATTATAGCCCGGGCAGGGCTTGAGTGCGCTCGCGCGAGGAAGGTGCGATGGGCGGGAATACGAGCAAGGAGGCACCCTAGGACATTCAGACAAGAAACTGGTGTAGCGGGATCATAGAGATATGTACAATTGCCCTGTCGCTCGGGCAGGTAGGCCACCAGTTTGCAGAGCCGGAGAGCCGGAGAGCATTGCATAGAGAGTGGCGGAAGATGCGTGATTCCGAGAGGAGGCAGGGCTAGCGCGACGAGGGAACGGATAGCATTAGTGCCCGGGCGCTTACGACTGTCTATACAACTGTACGACTGTCTATACAACTGTACGACCGTCTGTACAACCGTCTATATGGCTCTGACAGTGGGCTCTCATCGTTTCCACCGGGCATGTGCACGTGGGTCTCCACTCGTTAGATCTGTGATGCTTGTGCCTGAGACGCGTTGATCTATCACAGGAAGACCGTCACCGCGACGGCTTCAACTGCCGACAAGCTAGATTGGCTCAAATCAATTCCCAGCGGCGCGACTCACGTCGTGAATTACAAGACGCAGAACTTTGCAGAGGAGGTCAAGAAAATCACCAATGGCAACGGCGTGGACGTCATCATTGACTTCGTTGGCCAAAGCCACTGGCAAAAGAACATCGATGCCCTTGCAAGGGATGGCAGGATGACAATGCTTGGACTGCTTAGTGGTCAGTCAATCGCCCTGACCTCAACTGAACGAGACGCCACATCAGATCATAACAGGTGGTAAAGTCGACTCGTTCGATCTGGGTCCACTCCTGTACAAGCGTCTCCGCATCGAGGGCTCCACGCTTCGTTCCCGCTCGCCTGAATATACTGCAGACTTGATCGAGAGGTGCGTATTGCTCTGCTCCATTGAGGCATAACCCGGTGCCAAGTGGCAACAGATTCCAGCGTGACGCTCTGGGCCACATCACGGGAGCTAACGGGGATGGCGCATTGCGGATCTACATCCACAAGGCACGTCCAATTCCTCGTGCCACTTTCTCCCAACATTAAGTGGCGCCGTGCCGCTCTGATTCTAGGTGTACCCCTGGAATGATATACAGGCAGCACACCGTGAGATGGAGGACAACAAGAACAGGTTAGTCCCACGGTTTGTTATCAGCGGGGGCACCGCGTTCAGGGGCTCTGGGCTGACTGAGGTGTCGCTGCAGTGGGAAGATCATCGCCGAGGTGGTGTAAGATAGGCTTGCACCCGCGACGGACATTGCAAGCATGCGTGGTTGACGGAATGTTAAGTTCGAGCATTGTCAATGTCTGACAGAATGTTGTGAGTGTAGTCGATGCTGGCAAGAGCCCGTGTTATGGAAGCCCACGCATGGGAGGCGAGGCCCGCTCCACAGCACATGACCTGTTCTGGTGTGTCGCAGCGAACACAATCCGGCAGATGGTGAGTGGCGAGGCGAAGGGAACTGCGTCTTGCACGCACCATTTTTCGGTATGTTCCACTGCTGCACTGCTGACCACTCGGACGTGTCCCGCCCGACTGCCCCACCAGTCCGCGCGCTAAGCCGTCAATTGCGGGGCCAATACTGGAAGCGGCCCAAGGTTCACGAAGCCCGCAATGGGCGCTTGCAGGCTATCCCTCGTCGTGACGCTGCCTGCGATGCATCACGCACGGAATGGAAGGCCCCCTTAGCCTGGTTGCCCTCGCAATCCGCTCCGACATGGCGCCGCCCCCTGACAGGTTGCAGGTTACGCGTATTGCCCGCTATTCGCGCGCCGCGCTGCGCACTGTCGGGGATCGACCCTTTGCGCAGGACAACGTCCGGGGATCTATCGGGATGTTCACGCCTTCGCGTCCGCGTATAGGCGCCATCGCGACTGTTCGGCCGCTCGCTATCCTGCTCGTGGGCTGCGAGATAGACTAGCCCGATGGTTCTTCCGACCCACCATCGGGCATTCGCCGTACACCGACGCGGGAGAAGCGTCGCGCTCGATGGCGTCGAGGTTCTGGGTCTTCTTGCGTCCACTCGAGCGCGGGGTGCTGCCACTGTGGGCGGCGGCGAGCCAAGGTTCACGTTCAGGATGTGTGAGTGGGTCCTCGGGGGGAGTGCAGCTGTCTTCTGTGCCAGCGGCGTTGCCCGTGTAGCCGCTCTGTCTTGGGTTTCTGACTGCCGATCTACGCGCGTCCATTGAAGACAGTGTCAGCGACACGCCCGAATCAAGCGATCCATTTACAAGCTAGCCAGCAGGGCTAAGCTCAAGGGGTAGGCGCTCTGTTGATTCCTCATAATCATCCATGGTGGTGGTAGTACAATTGGTGACCGGGGTCCCCACATTCTTCAGATCTGGCACTTCATACACCTTCAGAAGTACAAGTACTATATATACTGCAAAATCCATAACTTAAGCATGGATTATGTATACTTGAACAGTACTAGATGATTCACTGTATGGCATAATGCAAGTTATCTACCAGACTCCATAGTATACTGCAAGTCTTTTCTCGACCACTGTATATGTTTCTCTCGCAGCGAATCACGATGAGATCTGCCTTGTCTGATATCCCAGTCAGTGATGCTATCGAGGTCCACCATGAAGCTTTGAGAAATGGCCACAAGCGAGCAGCCTCAATCTCAATAGGAGAACCAATGTGTAAGTTGGCGAGGCATAATACGATACTCAGATCGTCAGTGAACTGCAGTATGGACAATCTAATGAGGGATAAGAAGGAGGCCCCACCCACTCGGT
>NW_020169850.1:393044-400609 GCF_002117355.1 Postia placenta MAD-698-R-SB12 | reverse complement strand
ACTCGAGCGCGGGGTGCTGCACTGTGGGCGGCGGCGAGCCAAGGTTCACGTTCAGGATGTGTGAGTGGGTCCTCGGGGGGAGTGCAGCTGTCTTCTGTGCCAGCGGCGTTGCCCGTGTAGCCGCTCTGTCTTGGGTTTCTGACTGCCGATCTACGCGCGTCCATTGAAGACAGTGTCAGCGACACGCCCGAATCAAGCGATCCATTTACAAGCTAGCCAGCAGGGCTAAGCTCAAGGGGTAGGCGCTCTGTTGATTCCTCATAATCATCCATGGTGGTGGTAGTACAATTGGTGACCGGGGTCCCCACATTCTTCAGATCTGGCACTTCATACACCTTCAGAAGTACAAGTACTATATATACTGCAAAATCCATAACTTAAGCATGGATTATGTATACTTGAACAGTACTAGATGATTCACTGTATGGCATAATGCAAGTTATCTACCAGACTCCATAGTATACTGCAAGTCTTTTCTCGACCACTGTATATGTTTCTCTCGCAGCGAATCACGATGAGATCTGCCTTGTCTGATATCCCAGTCAGTGATGCTATCGAGGTCCACCATGAAGCTTTGAGAAATGGCCACAAGCGAGCAGCCTCAATCTCAATAGGAGAACCAATGTGTAAGTTGGCGAGGCATAATACGATACTCAGATCGTCAGTGAACTGCAGTATGGACAATCTAATGAGGGATAAGAAGGAGGCCCCACCCACTCGGTGACTGGGGTCCAGCGCTAAACTAACGAGGGTTGGAGTGAAAAACCAACGATACGCCTACCCCTTGGCTAAGCTCGGCGACATCTTGAACTTAAATGGAGAGAACCCTGCTCTGGCAAGCAGGGAAGGCTCTACTCTCCTTGTGAATTGAATATAGAGTACGCGGGCAGCCGCCAGAGGCCATGCTATGTATCACGATCGGAAACACGTATGTCAGATGTTCGCTCTCATGCGTCATGTCTCAGATACATTGTTCGCCCCTTTTGTTTCATGGTCTGTGAACGTCCCACTCGAAAGGAGTCAGCTGACGTTGTTCGCTCTGGCTAGAGCAGTCTGATTGGCAGCGAGGCCACTGTAGCTCGTCTTGTTCAAGACACCATGCAAGGCTTCTTCGACGTCGAGCGCGGGCCAAGCGTGGGCATCCGTGGATAGATAGAACACCGTGCAAGCGCCGTCGTGTCCAGTCAATGCGCAAATAGACGCTCGGGTTACTGATCGCGCATCCTCTCGCCCAGCGTCGTCGTCATCCCTCGCGAGCCGAGCCCGCTCCCGTGTGCGTGGCCGTCCCTCTGCGCGCCTGCCCTGCACGCCTGCCTTCCGAGCCTGCCTGCCTCCTCTCTGACATCTGCGACGCGCGATCGCCCCCTCGCATCCAAGGCGACATCCGCTGCACGCAATGGCGCACGCGCGTGCATCCTACCAGCGTCGACAATCCGACGACGGGAACCCGGCCTCAGCGTGCCTCGGCGCGCATCAGCGCACACAGACTTGGGCCCATCACGAGCGCGAGCATCAGACGCAAGACGTGGGATTGCAGGGAACGCGCAGACTTTGAGCAGCGTCGGCCATCGCGACCGCCGCCAGACAGTCTCCGCGCAGACTCGGGCAGATGATCGACCCGCTCAACACACGCACCGCGAGCGCGCCTCCGGAGAAGACACCAGATGTCGAGGCTGCAGACAATGGCAAACGCCTCGTGCAGCGTCAGGCATCGCTCAATGGATCCCGGCCGTGCGTACCATCTTTGTCCCGCGCTGCCTCACTCATCATACCCCTCACGTACGTCATCCAGCCCTCTGTCATTGACTTCCCGGTCACTATCTACTCACAAATATACGCCGACGTCCAGCACGCTCACAGCTCGACGACCACACATCTAGACGTTTGCCCGCAACCGAGGCTGTGCCCAACCGCCGCCCCCGATATTCCAAACGGCTCGCTACGCCCTCCGCACGCCGCACGCCAGCCTGGAACCGAGACGACAGCCCTCGCCTGCATCAAACCGCTGCCGGTGCTTCAGGGCAACAACGATGGCGCAAATCGTCGGCCGTGGACGATGATTCCCACAACGCCGGCGCCGTCAGACTTCCCCGGACGCACAACATCAATACGACAGTGAGGGACGTGACCCGTGCGCGCCGCCTCCGTCCCGCACCGCCGCCTTACAAGAAACATCCATCGCGCGCCACAATTGCGAGTCGGAACACACACACACACTGCACGCGCTCTATTAACGGTACCCCGGTCACGATCTGCGCGCAGCTCCCGCTACCTGTCCACTGGCCTTTGCGCCTCACTACGCGCGCAGCCCGGCGACTGCATCCTCTTGCCACCAGTGCTGCAGAGCGACGACGAGGACGCGGATGGCCTGCACCGCCGCGCAGCCAGCGAGATGCGAACACCTGCCGATCACACATCGCGGTAAGCTTTTGCATGCCCAAACCGTCGTCCGCCACTCACCAGCCAACGCGGATGCGGACATGCGACACGACGTTCTGGCCGGTCAGCGGTCAGTTCCCGGAGAGCGCGCACCATCGCAGTCGTCGATCACCGCCTCTTTGATCCCGTCCCAGTTGCGACGAAGGTCCCTAAGCCCGCGCACGTCACTGACATCATACCGAAACACGACGACGGCTTACCTGACCAAGCGCGCAGCATAATAGAGCCGGGGCGGGCGAGCAACACAGCGGGCGAGCAGGACAAAAGATGGCAACAGCGGAAGCCGAGTCGTAAACCATGCAGCAATCTCTAACGACCCCCGCCTTTAAATCCCTCGCACGCTCTCCCGACCTGTCGCCATTCCCACGACTGCCGCCCGGGCATCTTACCCATGCGCGGCGGCCATTGTCCCGCATCGGCTGCCGCGTCGCTAAGCTGTTACTCACCCGAACCCATGACGGCAGCCCCCCGCGTCCCCGCCCGCGTACCTGGGCGCGGTCATTCTGCCTGACGCGGACGGACGCCCTCGCCGACGTGCGCACCCGCCAGGTCTACCCGCCGCAAACCCCCCACATCGCCCGTCACCCTCATCGCTCCGGTGGCGACGCCCGCGTCGCACGCAGCGTCCCCGCGCGATCGATGCTGCGCCCGCGCGTGCGCATCCTCGCATTTGCGCCATTCGCGTGCGTGCCACTGTGATCCACGCGACCCCGCGCGCCCTGATCGGCATCTTGGCTCCTCGCGGATGTGCACGACACGCCGTGCCCCTCACGACGCGCGCGCGCGCCGGCCTGCCGTCATCCCGGGATGCCCCCCACGAGCTCCCCGCGCGGGCCGCTGCTGCGCGCGTGCCTCTGCTGGATTTTGGGGGCGGGGAACACCTCGACCACAGGAGGGGCTGATGGTGCCCGTCCGTCAATCAACACCAGCCAGGCGGGAGAGCCCGCACACACCGCCCGCGCGTCCGCGACTCGGGCGCGAAACCAAGTGGCTCTGCTCCCACAGTGCCGCGTGATCACAGCGGGCCAGTGAGCCTGGTGCAATCCCCCGGCTTGGCGGTTGCGACGCTGGAACCCGCTGGATGATCGAATAACCCGCGGTCTTACGGCAGAGCGCTGTAATGTCAAACACGATATCGTCGATCTGCACGGTGAAACCAGCGGAAATTGCCATACGGTGGCGTTTATGGCGCATATTCCATTCCAATCGACGTGGTGTGTTCGCGCCGTGGGCGGCGTCGAGGGCGGGACACGCGTTGCGTGCGCAGTCTCCCAGACCCGGTCATGATGCGCTGTCCATGGCATCGCACGCACTCAAGCGTCGCGGGCGCCCGCAGCAGCAGCAGCATTACTGCGAATGCGTACAGAAATGTAAGATATATTTTCATTGGCGACACCGAAGCGTGTGGTGCGTAGACGGAGGGCTAAGACTGGCCGCCCACGCCGCCGTCCATGCCGCCATCCACCGCGCCATCCACCGACGCGGTCCCGCCGACCGCGCGCAGCCCGTGTGGCGCCTTGCAGAGACGCACCGCAGCCAGGAGCGGAGGGGCGGCACACGGCCGCCGTCGCAGACCATTGAGTCAAGTCGGAGGCTGGGTGCACAGCAGAACACGTCGAGCCGCGCGCTGCAGCACGTCTATTCGAGTGAGGTGAGTGACCACCAGAACACGTCAAATAGCACAAGACTCACTTCAGTCTACCGTCGCGAAGCCATCAGCGTCCGTCTGCATGCCCTGGGTCTGTGCCCGCGCTCTGCACGATGCCTCCCCCGCCATCTTCTGGCCTAATGTGCACGCCGGGCCCACGACCACATGAGCCTCGAGCGACCGTGGGTGGCGTCGCGGATGGAGCGCGCGTGCGCGCGCAGTCTCCCGCACTCGGTCAAGACGCGCTGCCCATGCCGTCGCGCGCGCCCGCAGCTGCTGCTGCATTACTACAAATGCGCTTAGAAGTGTAAAATATATTTCGTGTGCGACACTGGAGCGTGCGTGCTTAGACACAGGACCAAAACGGACCGCTGTTGTCCACCGACGCGCACCAGCTGACGGCGCACAGCCTGCCCAGAACATCTGTAAGGCGCCCCGCAGGGACGCACAGTAACCCGGAGCAGAGGGGCAGCGCACGGCAGCCGTCGCGAACATCGCCCAGTCGAGCCACTCGTCTCTGCACACGTCACTGCCCTCGCGTCTGCCATGTCCCGTCTGCCGGCACGATCGCATGCACCGCCATCCGCCGTCCTATTGGTCGACGATGAGCACGCAGCACTACCACAACCAAGGACCTACCGCCGCGCGCACCCAAACCGCCCCCCTCAAATGCGCCGCATCGGTCGTTCCCCCATAAGCAGCCCCACAGGCATCAAGGCCCGGTCAGCACGTTCACCGTTCAAGTGCGAACAGGCACCGACTTGCTCCCACGTCCAACGCACTCCGCGCCAGCCTATCGCGCAGCGCCATTCGCTTGCGGGCAAGCGAAGGTCAGGGCGCGGCAATACAAGGCGACATCAGGTATGTGCAGCGATGCCCCTCTGCCCGCCCTTAGCAGCGGCAGTGTCCTGTCCCGCACAGGTCGTCCCATGGTCACGCCATCTCCGCGCCCGCACCAGCAGTGTTCGAGTACCACGGCCCGGTCAGCGCATGCTTCGTCGATGTGTGCGCAGATACTCTTGCGCTGCAATCATTGCGGCGGGCGGCGGTCAGCCGTCCTCCGCGGTATCCCAGTGTGCGCCGCGCGACTGCTGCCAATGATCGACCTGCGTGTCCACGCTCGCCCGCGAAGCACGCCCACTTGTTACGGGCACCTCCCGCTACTATCTGCCGTCGGCGGTCCTCCTTGATAGTGACAACAAATGGACGCCCGGCCAGAAGCATTACACCCGTGTCGTCAGTTTCACACCCCCGGTTCGTCGAGCCCGCTCTCGTTTCCACCTTCCGACGTCTGTTGCCCGACTACTCCCGACACACGCCCACTCACACTCAATGTCAATCTCGTGTGGTGTTGTTTTCCAGCACGAGCGCACGTTGCCATCATCCAGCGCATACACATCAGCAAGGTGACGACATTTCTCTCCTCGTGCATCAACTCGACAACCGAGCAGACATCTCGCCGCCCAGCAGAGCCTGCTGAGGACTCTGCCGGTTTGCTGCCTCGCGTCGACGTCCCATCCGGACACCACGCACATGCACCAAGATGGCAGGCTCCTGTTGTCAGTCGTCAGATGCGGGCACGTCAGCAGATATGGACTGGTGCATGTCGGTTCTCTTGCCAAGACCGAGATCTTCAGAATGCACCAGAATGCACATGTCCGGGCAGCAGCGGCCTGATAGACCGGACGGACCACGACACCTGTTATGATGGCGTCACTTCTAGTCAACACCGCATTGGGCAGTCACAGAGTGCCCGGCCGACTCACCTGATTCTGCACGTCCTGGCCCTCCCCGCAGTCTGCCCGGCAAGCCTTGCGCACGCAAACATGGTAAGGAGCTCACCGCCGTGCACTGGGCAACTAGGCGGCGCACTCGCAGCACAGGATGTGTTCCGTAGAGATCTAATGACAACGCAATATATTTCTTGATGTGGTCAGTTCACTGCTTGTGCGGTGTCGTTGTGCCCGCCGCCACATACAGTCGCACATTTTGCCCGCAAACTGTATTACCATCAGTTGTTCGGCACACTTTCTGAGTCAGGTGAGCTGTGATGGAGAAAGTCAGCTTGCGCACAAACTGCTTCTGACCGCTTTTGGGCATATTATAGCCCGGGCAGGGCTTGAGTGCGCTCGCGCGAGGAAGGTGCGATGGGTGGGAACACGAGCAAGGAGGCATCCTAGGACATTCAGACAAGAAACTGGTGTAGCGGGATCATAGAGATATGTACAATTGCCCTGCCGCTCGGGCAGGTAGGCAGCCAGTTTGCAGAACCGGAGAGCATTGCATAGAGAGTGGCGGAAGATGCGTGATTCCGAGAGGAGGCAGGGCTAGCGCGACGAGGGAACGGATAGCATTAGTGCCCGGGCGCTTACGACCATCTATACAACTGTACGACTGTCTATCTGACTGTCTGTACGACCGTCTATATGGCTCTGACAGTGGGCTCTCTCGTCGTTTCCACCGGGCATGTGCACGTGGGTCTTCACTCGTTAGATCTGTGATGCTCGTGCCTGAGACGCGTTGATCTATCACAGGAGGACCGTCACCGCGACGGCTTCAACTGCCGACAAGCTAGATTGGCTCAAATCAATTCCCAGCGGCGCGACTCACGTCGTGAATTACAAGACGCAGAACTTTGCGGAGGAGGTCAAGAAAATGACCAATGGCAACGGCGTGGACGTCATCATTGACTTCGTTGGCCAAAGCCACTGGCAAAAGAACATCGATGCCCTTGCAAGGGATGGCAGGATGACAATGCTTGGACTGCTTAGTGGTCAGTCAATCGCCCTGACCTCAACTGAACGAGACGCCACATCAGATCATAACAGGTGGTAAAGTCGACTCGTTCAATCTGGGTCCACTCCTGTACAAGCGTCTCCGCATCGAGGGCTCCACGCTTCGTTCCCGCTCGCCTGAATATACTGCAGACTTGATCGCGAGGTGCGTATTGCTCTGCTCCATTGAGGCGTAACCCGGTGCCAAGTGGCAACAGATTCCAGTGTGACGCTCTGGGCCACATCACGGGAGCTAACGGGGATGGCGCATTGCGGATCTACATCCACAAGGCACGTCCAACCTCTCGTGCCACTTTCTCTCAACATAAAATGACGCCGTGCCGCTCTGATTCTAGGTGTACCCCTGGGATGATATACAGGCAGCACACCGTGAGATGGAGGACAACAAGAACAGGTTAGTCCCACGGTTTGTTATCAGCGGGGGCACCGCGTTCAGGGGCTCTGGGCTGACCGAGGTGTTGCTGCAGTGGGAAGATCATCGCCGAGGTGGTGTAAGATAGGCTTGCACCCACGACGGACATTGCAAGCATGCGTGGTTGACAGAATGTTAAGTTCGAGCATTGTCAATGTCTGACAGAATGTTGTGAGTGTAGTCGATGCTGGCAAGAGCCCGTGTTATGGAAGCCCACGCATGGGGGGCGAGGCCCGCTCCACAGCACATGACCTGTTCTGGTGTGTCGCAG
>NW_020169850.1:385872-392286 GCF_002117355.1 Postia placenta MAD-698-R-SB12 | reverse complement strand
GCGCGAGGAAGGTGCGATGGGCGGGAACACGAGCAAGGAGGCACCCTAGGACATTCAGACAAGAAACTGGTGTAGCGGGATCATAGAGATATGTACAATTGCCCTGTCGCTCGGGCAGGTAGGCAGCCAGTTTGCAGAGCCGGAGAGCCGGAGAGCATTGCATAGAGAGTGGCGGAAGATGTGTGATTCCGAGAGGAGGCAGGGCTAGCGCGACGAGGGAACGGATAGCATTAGTGCCCGGGCGCTTACGACCATCTATACAACTGTACGACTGTCTATACGACCGTCTATCTGACCGTCTATATGGCTCTGACAGTGGGCTCTCGTCGTTTCCACCGGGCATGTGCACGTGGGTCTTCACTCATTAGATCTGTGATGCTCGTGCCTGAGACGCGTTGATCTATCACAGGAAGACCGTCACCGCGACAGCTTCAACTGCCGACAAGCTAGATTGGCTCAAGTCAATTCCCAGCGGCGCGACTCACGTCGTGAATTACAAGACGCAGAACTTTGCGGAGGAGGTCAAGAAAATGACCAATGGCAACGGCGTGGACGTCATCATTGACTTCGTTGGCCAAAGCCACTGGCAAAAGAACATCGATGCCCTTGCAAGG
Source organism: Postia placenta MAD-698-R-SB12 (assembly GCF_002117355.1). Taxonomy (NCBI): domain Eukaryota; kingdom Fungi; phylum Basidiomycota; class Agaricomycetes; order Polyporales; family Adustoporiaceae; genus Rhodonia; species Rhodonia placenta. The sequence goes on along the minus strand of NW_020169850.1, from coordinate 391,672 downwards.
GATGGCAGGATGACAATGCTTGGACTGCTTAGTGGTCAGTCAATCGCCCTGACCTCAACTGAACGAGACGCCACATCAGATCATAACAGGTGGTAAAGTCGACTCGTTCAATCTGGGTCCACTCCTGTACAAGCGTCTCCGCATCGAGGGCTCCACGCTTCGTTCCCGCTCGCCTGAATATACTGCAGACTTGATCGCGAGGTGCGTATTGCTCTGCTCCATTGAGGCGTAACCCGGTGCCAAGTGGCAACAGATTCCAGTGTGACGCTCTGGGCCACATCACGGGAGCTAACGGGGATGGCGCATTGCGGATCTACATCCACAAGGCACGTCCAACCTCTCGTGCCACTTTCTCTCAACATAAAATGACGCCGTGCCGCTCTGATTCTAGGTGTACCCCTGGGATGATATACAGGCAGCACACCGTGAGATGGAGGACAACAAGAACAGGTTAGTCCCACGGTTTGTTATCAGCGGGGGCACCGCGTTCAGGGGCTCTGGGCTGACCGAGGTGTTGCTGCAGTGGGAAGATCATCGCCGAGGTGGTGTAAGATAGGCTTGCACCCACGACGGACATTGCAAGCATGCGTGGTTGACAGAATGTTAAGTTCGAGCATTGTCAATGTCTGACAGAATGTTGTGAGTGTAGTCGATGCTGGCAAGAGCCCGTGTTATGGAAGCCCACGCATGGGGGGCGAGGCCCGCTCCACAGCACATGACCTGTTCTGGTGTGTCGCAGCGAACACAATCCGGCAGATGGTGAGTGGCGAGGCGAAGGGAACTGCGTCTTGCACGCACCGTTTTTTCGGTATGTTCCACTCCTGCACTGCTGACCACTCGGACGTGGCCCGCCCGACTGCCCCACCAGTCCGCGCGCTAAGTCTTCAATTGCGGGGCCAATACCGGAAGCGGCCCAAGGTTCACGAAGCCCGCAATGGGCGCTTGCAGGCTATCCCTCGTCGTGACGCTGCCTTCGCTGCATCGCGCACGGAATGGAAGGCCCCCTTAGCCTGGTTGCCCTCGCAATCTGCTCCGACATGGCGCCGCCCCTGACAGGTTGCAGGTTACGCGTATTGCACGCTATTCGCGATGCATACACAATGCAAGGCTGCTTCGACGTCGAGCGCGGGCCAAGCGTGGGCATCCGTGGATAGGTAGAACACCGTGCAAGCGCCGTCATGTCCAGTCAATGCGCAAATAGACGCGCGGGAGGGCCGATCGTCCCTGATCGTGCATCCTCTCGCCCAGCGTCGTCGCGTCGTCGTCATCCCTCGCGAGCTGAGCCTGCTCCCGTGTGCGTGGCCGTCCCTCTGCGCGCCTGCCCTGCACGCCTGCCTTCCGAGCCTGCCTGCCTCCTCTCTGACATCTGCGACATGCGATCGCTCCCTCGCATCCAAGGCGACGTCCGCTGCACGCAATGGCGCACGCGCGTGCATCCTACCAGCGTCGACAATCCGACGACGGGAACCCGGCCTCAGCGTGCCTCGGCGCGCATCAGCGCACACAGACTTGGGCCCATCACGAGCGCGAGCATCAGACGCAAGACGTGGGATCTTGCAGGGAACGCGCAGACTTTGAGCAGCGTCGGCCATCGCGACCGCCGCTAGACAGTCTCCACGCAGACTCGGGCAGATGATCGACCCGCTCAACACACGCACCGCGAGCGCGCCTCCGGAGAAGACACCAGATGTCGAGGCTGCAGACAACGGCAAACGCCTCGTGCAGCGTCAGGCATCGCTCAATGGATCCCGGCCGTGCGTACCATCTTTGTCCCGCGCCGCCTCACTCATTCAGCTGCGACCCTCTTGACAATGCACGCGCTCTAACAATCACATCCCTCACGTACGTCGTCCGGCCCTCTGTCATTGACTTCCCGGTCACTATCTACTCACAAATATACGCCCACGTCCCGCACGCTCACAGCTCGACGACCACACATCTAGACGTTTGCCCGCAACCGAGGCTGTGCCCAACCGCCGCCGCCGATATTCCAAACAGCTCGCTACGCCCTCCGCACGCCGCACGCCAGCCTGGAACCGAGACGACGGCCCTCGCCTGCATCAAACCGCTGCCGGTGCTTCAGGGCAACAACGATGGTGCAAATTGTCGGTTCCACAACGCCAGCGCCGTCAGACTTCCCCGGACGCGCAACATCAATACGACAGTGAGGGACGTGGCCCGTGCGCGCCGCCTCCGTCCCGCACCGCTGCCTTACAAGAAACATCCATCCCCCGCCACAATTGCGAGTCGGAACACACACACACACACACTGCACGCGCTTTATTAACAGTACCCCGGTCACGATCTGCGCGCAGCTCCCGCTACCTGTCCACTGGCCTTTGCGCCTCACTACGCGCGCAGCCCGGCGACTGCATCCTCTTGCCACCAGTGCTGCAGAGCGGCGACGAGGACGCGGATGGTCCGCACCGCCGCGCAGCCAGCGAGACGCGATCTGCACACCGCGAGATGCGAACACCTGCCGATCACACATCGCGGTAAGCTTTTGCATGCCCAAACCATCGTCCGCCACTCACCAGCCAACGCGGATGCGGACATGCGACACGACGTTCTGGCCGGTCAGCGGTCAGTTCCCGGAGAGCGCGCACCATCGCAGTCATCGATCACCGCCTCGTTGATCCCGTCCCAGTTGCGACGAAGGTCCCTAAGCCCGCGCACGTCACTGACATCATGCCGAAACACGACGACGGCTTACCTGACCAAGCGCGCAGCATAATAGAGCCGGGGCAGGCGAGCAAGACAGCGGGCGAGCAGGACAAAAGATGGAGAGAGCGGAAGCCGAGTCGTAAACCATGCAGCAATCTCTAACGACCCCCGCCTTTAAATCCCTCGCACGCTCTCCCGACCTGTCGCTATTCCCACGACTGCCGCCCGGGCATCTTACCCATGCGCCGCGGCCCTTGTCTCGCATCGGCTGCCGCGTTGCTAAGCTGTTACTCACCCGAACCCATGACGGCAGCCCCCCGCGTCCCCGCCCGCGTACCTGGGCGCGGTCATTCTGCCTGACGCGGACGGACGCCCTCGCCGACGTGCGCACCCGCCACGTCTACCCGCCGCAAGCCCCCACATCGCCCGTCACCCTCAACGCTCCGGTAGCGACGCCCGCGTCGCACGCAGCGTCCCCGCGCGATCGATGCTGCGCCCGCGCGTGCGCATCCTCGCATTTGCGCCATTCGCGTGCGTGCCACCGTGATCCGCGCGACCCCGCGCGCCCTGATCGGCATCTTGGCTCCTCGCGGATGTGCACGACACGCCGTGCCCCTCACGACGCGCGCGCGCGCCGGCCTGCCGTCATCCCGGGATGCCCCCCACGAGCTCCCCGCGCGGGCCGCTGCTGCGCGCGTGCCTCCGCTCGATTCTGGGGGCGGGGAACACCTCGACCACAGGAGGGGCTGACGGTGCCCGTCCGTCAATCAACACCAGCCAGGCGGGAGAGCCCGCACACACCGCCCGCGCGTCCGCGACTCGGGCGCGAAACCAAGTGGCTCTGCTCCCACAGTGCCGCGTGATCACAGCAGGCCAGTGAGCCTGGTGCAATCCCCCGGCTTGGCGGTTGCGACGCTGGAACCCGCTGGATGATCGAATAACCCGCGGTCTTACGGCAGAGCGCTGTAATGTCAAACGCGGGCATACGATATCGTCGATCTGCACGGTGAAACCAGCGGGAATTGCCATACGGCGGCGTTTATGGCGCATATTCCATTCCAATCGACGTGGTGTGTTCGCGCCGTGGGCGGCGTCGAGGGCGGGACACGCGTTGCGTGCGCAGTCTCCCAGACCCGGTCATGATGCGCTGTCCATGGCATCGCGCGCACTCAAGCGTCGCGGGCGCCCGCAGCAGCAGCAGCATTACTGCGAATGCGTACAGAAATGTAAGATATATTTTCATTGGCGACACCGAAGCGTGTGGTGCGTAGACGGAGGGCTAAGACTGGCCGCCCACGCCGCCGTCCATGCCGCCATCCACCGCGCCATCCACCGACGCGGGCCCGCCGACCGCGCGCAGCCCGTGTGGCGCCTTGCAGAGATGCACCGCAGCCCGGAGCGGAGGGGCGGCACACGGCCGCCGTCGCAGACACCATTGAGTCGAGTCGGAGGCTGGGTGCACAGCAGAACACGTCGAGCCGCGCGCTGCAGCACGTCTATTCGAGTGAGGTGAGTGACCACCGGAACACGTCAAATAGCACAAGACTCACTCCAGTCTACCGTCGCGAAGCCATCAGCGTCCGTCTGCGTGTCCTGGGTCTGTGCCCGCGCTCTGCCTGTGCCGACGCCCGCGCTCTGCACGACGCCTCCCCCGCCATCTTCTGGCCTAATGCGCACGCCGGGCCCACGACCACATGAGCCTCGAGCGACCGTGGGTGGCGTCGCGGATGGAGCGCGCGTGCGCGCGCAGTCTCCCGCACTCGGTCAAGACGCGCTGCCCATGCCGTCGCGCGCGCCCGCAGCTGCTGCTGCATTACTACAAATGCGCTTAGAAGTGTAAAATATATTTCGTGTGCGACACTGGAGCGTGCGTGCTTAGACACAGGACCAAAACGGACCGCTGTTGTCCACCGACGCATGATGTGTCGACGCGCACCAGCTGACGGCACACAGCCCGCCCAGAACATCTGTAAGGCGCCCCGCAGGGACGCACAGTAACCCGGAGCGGAGGGGCAGCGCACGGCAGCCGTCGCGAACATCACCCAGTCGAGCCACTCGTCTCTGCACGCGTCACTGCCCTCGCGTCTGCCATGTCCCGTCTGCCGGCGCGATCGCATGCACCGCCATCCGCCGTCCTATTGGTCGACGATGAGCACGCAGCACTACCACAACCGAGGACCTACCGCCGCGCGCACCCAGACCGCCCCTTCCAAATGCGCCGCATTGGTCATTCCCCCGTAAGCAGCCCCACAGGCATCAAGGCCCGGTCAGCACGTTCACCGTTCAAGTGCGAACAGGCACCGACTTGCTCCCACGTCCAACGCACTCCGCGCCAGCCTATCGCGCAGCGCCATTCGCCTGCGGGCGAGCAAAGGTCAGGGCGCGGCAATACGAGGCGACGTCAGGTATGTGCAGCGATGCTCCTCTGCCCGCCCTTAGCAGCGGCAGTGTCCTGTCCCGCACAGGTCGTCCCATGGTCACGCCATCTCCGCGCCCGCACCAGCAGTGTTCAAGTACCACGGCCCAGTCAGCGCATGCTTCGTCGATGTGTGCGCAGATACTCTTGCGCTGCAATCATCGCGGCGGGCGGCGGTCAGCCGTCCTCCGCGGTATCCCAGTGTGCGCCGCGCGACTGCTGCCAATGATCGACCTGCGTGTCCACGCTCGCCCGCGAAGCACGCCCACTTGTTACGGGCACCTCCCGCTACTATCTGCCGTCGGCGGTCCTCCTTGATAGTGACAACAAATGGACGCCCGGCCAGAAGCATGACACCCGTGTCGTCAGTCTCACACCCCCGGTTCATCGAGCCCGCCAAAGCACCAGAACGCACATGTCCGGGCAGCGGCGGCCTGATGGACCGGACGGACCACGATGCCTGTTATGACAGCGTCACTTCTAGTCAACACCGCGTTGGGCAGTCACAGAGTGCCCGGCCGACTCACCTGATTCCGCACATCCTGGCCCTCCCCGCAGTCTGCCCGGCAAGCCTTGCGCACGCAAACATGGTAAGGAGCTCACCGCCGTGCACTGGGCAACTAGGCGCGCACTCGCGGCACAGGATGTGTTCCGTAGAGATCTAATGACAATGCAATATATTTCTTGATGCGGTCAGTTCACTACTTGTGCGGTGTCATT
>NW_020169850.1:381016-385050 GCF_002117355.1 Postia placenta MAD-698-R-SB12 | reverse complement strand
GCATGAGAGGTGCCCGTTGCTGCAGAATCGGAATGGTCAGCGCGCGCCATCAGCAATCAGGAACACATCAAATATGCATCCCATCATGGTTCTCAACGAGGTAAAACAACGGGGAACTCACCTGCCCACGACACAAGCAACGCGTCGCTCAAGAGAACTTGCTGAAACTGTGTCGTTACCATCAGGCCCCAACACCTCAGGCGTGCCGTGTGCCTTGAATGTGCCTGTATGTATTAATACAAGATGATTTGATTACATGGTCGACTTACAATGCAAACAAGAAACCAAGATTTGTGGGGGACCTACCTGCTCTGCCCGATCATTGTGTGCGGCCGCCAAGTGCAGTACAGGCCTGCAATTGACTGCATTACAATCGCGTTGGTACAGTGTGAGATACAGACCAATATTAAATACATGTACTACCTGGTCATACATTGTTGCGTGTCTGTGCATATGTACATTCTCGTATGCCAGCATCCTGGCATCGTGGTGATGTTACCCACTGCAATGTTGCCAGGGCACGCATGTGATCTGCATGAATGCAGGTGTCCCTGGTGTTCTGATCGCTTCTCGTACATCAGCGCATGATGTGAACAGTTGCGGTCTCCCGAGCGCCATCTCTGCTCTGCCAGCACTGCCTGCCCGCGGGCCCTGTGGACCTCCCGGACACAATGGTGCCCCTCGCCATGTCCATCATGTGTGAAGCCATCCGTTTGGCTACCCACTTCAGCATTGCGGCCCTCGCAGCCCTCGAGTAGCTCGCAGATGACCTTGCCCGCATCAACCTTGCCACGTACCTGGACCTCCTGTGGAATGTTGCGCTGGGCATGCACCTGGCTGACCTCATCCAGGAGCTGCTCCTCGTCCTGCATGAGCTGCGCGCGGGCAAGGTGGGTGAGAACGCTGCCTGGTGCTATGTGTACCAGGCCATGCTCGGGATCACATTTGACTGTGCGGAGAAGGCCACGGATGTGTGTCCATGCGACGAGCTTGGGCGCAAAGGAAGACACCGGTAAGGCCAAGAAAGACACAGGCAGCCATGCACACTGCGTAGCTCACGCACGTTATGGTGCATGTTCACGTGGACGCACCAACACTGATCTGGATCCACTCACACATCCACCTGCGTGTGGTGTTGCTCGAGGAGCACACAGGCCCGATGGCAAGGGTACACGTGGGGGTGCTGGACGCGGTAGTGCTGCACATGGGGCGGGGTTATTCGCACTAAGAAAGTGTATGTGGTCTTGCTCGCATTACATCGTGCTTGCATGCTGACTCGCTCTTGTTCTTCCGCTGGCAAATGGCAGCAGCACGCTTTCTGAGTCAGGTGAGCTATGATGGAGAAATTCAGCTCACGCACAAACCGCTTCTGACCGCTTTTGGGCATATTATAGCCCGGGCAGGGCTTGAGTGTGCTCGCGCGAGGAAGGTGCGATGGGCGGGAACACGAGCAAGGAGGCATCCTAGGACATTCAGACAAGAAACTGGTGTAGCAGGATCATAGAGATATGTACAATTGCCCTGTCGCTCGGGCAGGTAGGCAGCCAGTTTGCAGAGCCGGAGAGCATTGCATAGAGAGTGGCGGAAGATGCGTGATTCTGAGAGGAGGCTGGGCGAGTGCGACTAGGGAACAGATAGCATTAGTGCCCGGGTGCTTACGACCGTCTATACAACTGTACGACCGTCTATCTGACTGTCTATCTGACCGTCTATATGGCTCTGACAGTGGGCTCTCTCGTCGTTTCCACCGGGCATGTGCACGTGGGTCTTCACTCGTTAGATCTGTGATGCTCGTGCCTGAGACGCGTTGATCTATCACAGGAAGACCGTCACCGCGACGGCTTCAACTGCCGACAAGCTAGATTGGCTCAAGTCAATTCCCAGCGGCGCGACTCACGTCGTGAATTACAAGACCCAGAACTTTGCGGAGGAGGTCAAGAAAATCACCAATGGCAACGGCGTGGACGTCATCATTGACTTCGTTGGCCAAAGCCACTGGCAAAAGAACATCGATGCCCTTGCAAGGGATGGCAGGATGACAATGCTTGGACTGCTTAGTGGTCAGTCAATCGCCCTGACCTCAACTGAACGAGACACCACATCGAATCATAACAGGTGGTCTAGTCGACTCGTTCGATCTGGGTCCACTCCTGTACAAGCGTCTCCGCATCGAGGGCTCCACGCTTCGTTCCCGCTCGCCTGAATATACTGCAGACTTGATCACGAGGTGCGTATTGCTCTGCTCCATTGAGGCGTAACCCGGTGCCAAGTGGCAACAGATTCCAGCGTGACGCTCTGGGCCACATCACGGGAGCTAACGGGGATGGCGCATTGCGGATCTACATCCACAAGGCACGTCCAACCTCTCGTGCCACTTTTATTTGGCATAAATCAACGCCGTGCGGCTCTGATTCCAGGTGTACCCCTGGAATGATATACAGGCAGCCCACCGTGAGATGGAGGACAACAAGAACAGGTTAGTCCCACGGTTTGTTATCAGCGGGGGCACCGCGTTCAGGGGCTCTGGGCTGACCAAGGTGTCGCTGCAGTGGGAAGATCGTCGCCGAGGTGGTGTAAGATAGGCTTGCACCCGCGACGGTCATTGCAAGCATGCGTGGTTGACGGAATGTTAAGTTCGAGCATTGTCAATGTCTGACGGAATGTTGTGAGTGTAGTCGATGCTGGCAAGAGCCCGTGTTATGGAAGCCCACGCATGGGAGGCGAGGCCCGCTCCACAGCACATGACCTGTTCTGGTGTGTCGCAGCGAACACAATCCGGCAGATGGTGAGTGGCGAGGCGAAGGGAACTGCGTCTTGCACGCACCGTTTTTTCGGTATGTTCCACTCCTGCACTGCTGACCACTCTGACGTGTCCCGCCCGACTGCCCCACCAGTCCGCGCGCTAAGCCGTCAATTGCGGGGCCAATACCGGAAGCGGCCCAAGGTTCACGAAGCCCGCAATGGGCGCTTGCAGGCTATCCCTCGTCGTGACGCCGCCTGCGATGCATCGCGCACGGAATGGAAGGCCCCCTTAGCCTGGTTGCCCTCGCAATCTGCTCCGACATGGCGCCGCCCCCTGACAGGTTGCAGGTTACGCGCATTGCACGCTATTCGCGCGCCGCGCTGCGCACTGTCGGGGATCGACCGTTTGCGCAGGACGGAGTCCGGGGATCTATCGGGATGTTCACGCTTTCGCGTCTGCGTATAGGCGCCGTCGCGACTGTTCGGCCGCGCGTTGTCCTGCTCGTGGGCCGCGAGATAGGCTAGCCCGATGGTTCTTCCGATACACCATCGGGCATTCGCCGTATACCGACGCGGGAGAAGTGTTGCGCTCGATGGCGTCGAGGTCTGGGTCTTCCTGCGTCCACTCGAACGCGGGGTGCTGCCACCGTGAGCGGCGGTGGGCGGCGGCAGCCAAGGTTCACGTTCAGGATGTGTGAGTGGGTCCTCGGGGGGAGTGCAGCTGTCTTCTGTGCCAGCGGCGTTGCCCGTGTAGCCGCACTGTCTTGGGTTTCTGACTGCCGATCTGCGCGCGTCCATTGAAGACAGTGTCAGCGACACGCCCGAATCAAGCGATCCATTTACAAGCTAGCCAGCAGGGCTAAGCTCAAGGGGTAGGCGCTCTGTTGATTTCTCATATCATCCCTGGTGGTGGTGGTACAATTGGTGACCGGTGTCCCCATATTCACTAACTTGCTTGATTTCCGTAAACAATGTTCTGCAAGCGCGAATCCTCGAAATAAGCTTCTGGAAGTTTGTAGCATCATATACCCAATATAAATTCGGTCTCTGTGCAGCTGAAATGTTGGTTTGGTAAGTCAGGCTTCGTCTCGAGGCCTGAGTGCCCTATTCTATCTTGCAATCTAATCAGATCTGGCACTTCATACACTTTCAGAAGTACAAGTACTATATACACCGCTAAATCCGTAACGTAAGCATGGATTATGTATATTTGAACAGTACTAGATGATTCACTGTATGGCATAATGCAAGTTATCTACCAGACTCAATAGTATACTGCAAGTCTTTTCTCG
>NW_020169850.1:297517-380996 GCF_002117355.1 Postia placenta MAD-698-R-SB12 | reverse complement strand
GATCCATTTACAAGCTAGCCAGCAGGGCTAAGCTCAAGGGGTAGGCGCTCTGTTGATTTCTCATATCATCCCTGGTGGTGGTGGTACAATTGGTGACCGGTGTCCCCATATTCACTAACTTGCTTGATTTCCGTAAACAATGTTCTGCAAGCGCGAATCCTCGAAATAAGCTTCTGGAAGTTTGTAGCATCATATACCCAATATAAATTCGGTCTCTGTGCAGCTGAAATGTTGGTTTGGTAAGTCAGGCTTCGTCTCGAGGCCTGAGTGCCCTATTCTATCTTGCAATCTAATCAGATCTGGCACTTCATACACTTTCAGAAGTACAAGTACTATATACACCGCTAAATCCGTAACGTAAGCATGGATTATGTATATTTGAACAGTACTAGATGATTCACTGTATGGCATAATGCAAGTTATCTACCAGACTCAATAGTATACTGCAAGTCTTTTCTCGACCACTGTATATGTTTCTCTCGCAGCGAATCACGATGAGATCTGCCTTGTCTGATATCCCAGTCAGTGATGCTATCGAGGTCCACCATGAAGCTTTGAGAAATGGCCACAAGCGAGCAGCCTCAATCGCAATAGGAGAACCAATGTGTAAGTTGGCGAGGCATAATACGATACTCAGATCGTCAGTGAACTGCAGTATGGACAATCTAATGAGGGATAAGGAGGAGGCCCCACCCACTCGGTGGCTGGGGTCCAGCGCTAAACTAACGAGGGTTGGAGTGAAAAACCAACGATACGCCTACCCCTTGGCTAAGCTCGGCGACATCTTGAACTTAAATGGAGAGAACCCTGCTCTGGCAAGCAGGGAAGGCTCTACGCTCCTTGTGAATTGAATATAGAGTACGCGGGCAGCCGCCAGAGGCCATGCTATGTATCACGATCGGAAACACGTATGTCAGATGTTCGCTCTCATGCGTCATGTCTCAGATACATTGTTCGCCCCTTTTGTTTCATGGTCTCTGAACGTCCCACTCGAAAGGAGTCAGCTGACGTTGTTCGCTCTGGCTAGAGCAGTCTGATTGGCAGCGAGGCCACTATAGCTCGTCTTGTTCAAGCTCTGCTCGCGATGCCTACACCATGCAAGGCTTCTTCGACGTCTGGCTGTCGCGCTAGAACCACACCTGGTACGTGTAGGCGTCGATGGCCCGCACTTTGCAGCAGCGCGTCTCCTGTATTCGTCTGCAGATCTGTGTCTCTGCCTGCCGGATATTGCTCGCATGCACGATCTCGATCCCTCCCGCGCGCCTGGCACCCGTTCGCGGGGAAAGCCATGGGCCGAATTCAGCTGCACTGCCCCCGGGCGTCGAGCGCGGGCCAAGTGTGGGCATCCGTGAGTAGATAGAACGCCGTGCAAGCGCCGTCATGCCAATGATGCCATGCCCATATCCGGGCTGTGTCAGGCCTCCAGCAGAGGACGCTTATGGCAGTGCGGTGCATCGCCGGTGCACGGGCGCTGGCGCTCTGCTATATAGCCTCCCGCGCGCACTTCTCCGTCTCCAGCTTTCCACGTCTCGCAGCCCGACCACCCAGTGCGCACCCGGCCACAGAGCTGCACCGCCGCACGCCCCCGCCCCCTCGTCGAGCCGCCCCTTTGTCGCATCTCCCATATCATAGCGACCCTTCGCGCCCTGCAGCACCTGTATCCCGACGCCATGTTCTTCGCCACCTCCTCGACCCCCGTCTCGCACAACTCGGCCGTGACCGCGCCCGCATCTGCAGCGCCGGCGAGGCCCCCCGTGTCGCGCCCCAACGCACCCGCGAGCATCCGCGGCCTCGCGAGCTCCTCTGCGCCGGTGTTCTTCTGAGCACGCCGTGCCATGAAGCCCTCTGCCGGTGGGCGGCGTCGAGGTTTGTGAGCCTGTCCCACGCAGAGTTGCGCCGCATGTTGAGCCCCTCTCGCAGCACACGCCCGCCACCGCCATCGCTCACCACCATCTCATACTGATGACATCTGTCATCCGCGACACGACGCCCTCGCAGACATGGGCCATCCATCCGCATCATCGCTGCGCGCGGCGCGCCGGACCCAACGCAAGATCTGATCTCGACGCTCCAGAGCGTGATAATCTTAATCCGACATCCCTGATATCATTATGGCCCCCGCTATCCTTATTGGAAAACAGTCGCACCCCCGGACGTTGACATAGCCTATTATCTGCGTAGTCCGACGCTGCCCCCCTATTCTGTCTATCGTAGCGGTCTCTGTAGTACATACCTGGCTTTCTAATGCACGCATCCCTGCGGGGATGCTATCTCCGAGACGAGGCTGCCAGTGAGGCACCAGTCTGCCTTCCCTTGTTCCGCTTCGAGTACATGATGAAGGAAGCCGCATGGGGTGGGAACGCGGTGTCACGCGTATGACAGCAGCTTGATTGATCGTGCCTCCAAATTGTCTCTCGAGATACGGAGAAGGATGGACGAGAAGCACGGGAAGCCTCGGGGCTGGATATGGCTGCGCCCGTGTGTGCGTGTGTGCGAGATGCCGTGTGGACTGAGACAGGCGAGGAGGAAGTTGTGGTCTTCCGTGAGCCTGGTCGGAGGCGTGATTCGTCCGAGGACCACAGAACCGCGCTGCCGAGAGTCGAGTCAGAGCACCGCCGGTCCCACGAAGCAGTCGCGTTGCTCCGACTCGAGCTCAAGCACCCCGGGAGGAGTCATTTGGTCAGAGTCCCACCCTTGTCCACTCCAGGACACGGATAAAGCAAGTGCGCCACAAAGCTCGGGTCCGGGCAGCGCATTGGACACCGATACCGTAAATGCTCACCAGCACCTCCGTCCTGGCCGCACATCAGCGCTCTGGGCCAGACTAATAGCGTGATAAGTACCGACAGTGCGTTCTCAGCTTGCCACGCCACAATTTGCGCGGGCGGCCATTACCGCAACCTAGAGAACTTGACGTTGCGAAGGGCTAGCTATACAGCATCAGCGTGGTGGGCGGCGTCAGCCCGCCCCAGGAGCGCTGGACGGGAAAGGGATAATGTTCCGCGGAACGAGTGGTGTGCGGGGCTTGATGAACATCGCTCGATACCCTGGAAGACCCGAGCTATGCTGTGCGGTTCCTCGTCTGCTCTGGATCATCGCAGGCGCTGTTCTCGGCTTGTTGCAGGGTAAAGAGAACATACCGCACAGGCGCGGACACGAGAAGCAGGCACGTGACTACCATGGTGCTGCACTGCTGCCGCGATACTCACACTGACCGCATGCAAGTGTCGGCATTCATTGCGTCGCAATGTCTGGTTTCAGTCGGGTTCGCTGCACGGAAGATCGATGACCGTGTGGTCCGTATCAGCTGACTACAGTTTACTCTTGCGCGATGGTACCCTGTCCCTGTCAGTGAGCCGCCTGGGAGCAACCGAAACATTTACGATAACGCACGTTCTGCAAAGCACCATCTCAGTACAGCACCAAGTCATGGGCACTGCGATTGAAGCCTGTTTCAGGCGTACAACACCGGCACGTGACCGCGTTGGCGTGTTCTCCCGATGACATGTTGATCGCGGTGGCTCGGAACGGCAACTGTACTGATTCGTCCTGTGTTCCCACATCAAACCACACAGCGTGACTGGATCAATACGCGCAGCCAGGCCATGGCCTACTCTCGTCTCCAGACGGTAAAGGGGGGGGAGGAGCGGGGCACTACATTCGGACGCTGAGTTCCTACGCCATCACTGGGAAACACGAACCCCCCAAATTGGGATTAGGTCTCCCGGAATGCACTACCCTCCATAGATCGCATCTCTAAACAGAGATGCATCCTCCTTCACACACCTATCTCTGGGCACACACGAGCACGGGTCTGAGCGGAATATGGAACGGCTGCGCGTAAGCTGTATCTGGCGATCATCGAGTATGGAGGAACCGTTCGTTGTTGGCCGACGTTCTCCACCGCGACGATATGGATAGGAGTGCACGTCCATTGTTGATTATGTCTTTGTTTTACTTATCACAGATGCAGCTGGCCATCTCAACAAACGCAAAGCCTCCAGCAGCGACAGTCGACTCCGTTATCCCACCAGATACTATCCAGAAATCATCATGTTGTAAGGTTCACCGGGTCTTTGTGAATTGGGAATGTTCACTTCAACCATCACGTTGTTGGAAAGTGATTGTACAGATATCTCAGTTTCAGCTGTCAAAACTATATGATCACAGTACTAGTATGCCATCCCTGCAGCCTGCAGGGCGGCTGCGCCATGTCACTTCTAGACAGATGGTGGTGACTACTACCCTGAGGCATTGCCTGTGTCGGCCACCCATGCCGATGTCACTGTCTCATATAAGTTGTATTAAGATCGAAGGCAAATGCAACACACTTGCACCCACGACACCCATCTCCTCCCAGTGACATGTACTACCAGAATTGCTACTACTACGGTGAGTGGACTTCCGGATCAGTTGTAAAGACTATCAGATATGCAATTGACCATCGCGCAGGACGTTCTCGCGTAACATTCGGCTCCGTTGTACTATTTATTATCATCTTCTCCTTGTCTTCGATTGGCGTTATCACACTCGTTTCGCGGTTCTTGCGGACCATACGCCCATACGTGAAGGCCCGGTTCAGTGTAATTGCTGTGCTCGAATATCATCTTCATCAGTGCACTCACTATCGTGTCCCTAGGCTGCTAGATACGGCGCAGGAAAGGGCGCATGGGCTGGTACGTCATCCGATCCACCGTCTACGCAGCTTCATCATTGATGCCTCCTGCTTTGTCAGTGGTGACCAATGCTGCGTCCACGCAAGGTAGCGAGCGCGCGGTGCGCCTCGCCGCTGAAGGGTTCAACGTCCTGGCGATCGGACGCGACGCAGACTTGTTGGCCTCCTTGTTACGCAGAATGCGTACGTGGCTCTTGCGCACCAATCGCCTTTGGCTCACTGCAGCCTATGCGCGCCCGCAGAGTCCGCTTATGATCTCGAGGACAACACGCGTCAGGCGAAGACGATGGTCGTCGATGACGCGACAGAGCTTTCTCCTGAGCGATGGGACGCTCTGACCGCAGAGCTGAAGGAGCTCGACATCGGGGTTCTAGGTTTGTCGCGGGACATGACGACCTCGTGTCTACTTACTTTACTGACGCAACGTGACCCTGCCTAGCACTGCACGGAGACGCCGAAGCCTCGAAGTCTAAGAGTGGGACAGACGTCACGGAGAAGGCAGTAGGCAATGCTTCTGCCGCGAATGTGGCTACCCTTGCGAGACTTGTGAGCCTTGTGTTACCCGGCATGGCCCAAAGGTTCGTCGTCAGTTCACGAAGTGCTGTCTTCGGTGTTGCTGCCAGTCTCTCAATCCTCTCTCAGAGAACATGCTGTCATCGTGCACAGTGGGCCCGCACTCGGTACCTCGTCGGCATTCGGTAAGGAAATCCAACAAGAGCACTTCCCATGCTGATTCCCTATTGTTTTTGTCTCAAGGTGTTGAAATGCGGTCTATGCGCAGCGATATGTTGGCACGTAGCCATTGCTTGACCGTCTAGATGAGCCCCGTTGAGTCCTGACGCACGCCCAGATTAATTATGCCATGACGTCGCTTGACTACGTGGTGGACACACCATTCCAGGACCACGTCCGTCGCATCAGGACACAGGTGTGCACCGTGTTGATGTGAGAATCTTGTGCAATGCTGACAACGTCGCTGCGGATAGGCTGCTTCCGCGTCGAGACGGGTGCGTGCGCACCTACCCCAGCGCATCACGCCCCCGCCCCGCAACGTACGTCGGCGGTGCTGCGTGTATCGCATTGTCGCTCAATTGAGTCTCTAGGTCAACGCGCTCATGAGCGCCGTGCACGGAGCCGCTTCGCGCGGATACCAGTCGCTGACGGTGAGCAATATTTGCAGCTCGGTGATACGAAGAGCTCATAGCGCGACAGACCGCTCAGAACGTCCTCTCTGAGAAGCTCGTCGGAGCTAACGACGGTCCTGCACCGACACTTCAAGGGGGTGATGACACTGCAGGCACGATGTGAGGGCCAGTACGGCTGCATGTAGATCTCGCAGGGATGCGAAGATTCAACAGAGCCGTCAATCCTTGAGTCTTAGGAGTAATAAGGAGCTGATTTAAGCATGCCCGGTCATACGTGAACACCGTCGAGGTAGAACTGTGTATACGGACCGCTCGAGGGCCATTCAGTCGAGCTAACAACAATGGAAATTGTTCTGCAATGCAGCTGTTCTCACATAGCTGAGACATACGCTAGAATCAGAACGTCAAAGGGAAGGACCCAGCATAACACAATAGCGTTTCGAATTTGAGTACATCATACAGATACTAAACACATACCATACATGTGTGGGAGTGGTCACGATCAAATAGCTGGAGGGATCAAGTCTGGACCAGTGACAGACGGACTTGGTGGCTGCAAGTCATTGTCATCGATATCCATTGGCTCCTCCGGAGGTGGCATATCGCTGCCAATTGAAATACCCTCATCGTCCTCTTCCGAGTCCTCTATGCTCGCAGACCCCTCCTTGCACATGCGCTCCATCCAGTCCATGGTCACTCGATGCGGATACGAGTAGACGTGGGGCGAGTTCTTACCGCGCAGGATTGTAGTGAAAGCCTCCGAGTCCTTGTCTTTGACGACAGCGTAGACACGAGGAGAACAGCCGCGTGCGATGATTGGAAAGCGCGGATGTGGAAGAAGGGTGTCAGTAGGATATTGCGTAGATGGTATCGTTTCCACGCGGACATGCGGCGGAGATGCTTGAACATGCGCGTTTCGCTGGTTCCGCTTGGGTTGTACTCCCAACTCCATCATGAGGGTGACGTACGGCCGTCTATCGAAGGTTTTCGGAAAGAAGCCGCGACAGCCATTCAGTTTAGACTCGTCGATCTCCGCGACTATTGCCTTCGGCCGGTTCTTCGCCTGAATGAGAATCGCTGTCATGCAGTCCGGCGACAACCGTCCGTCTCCGATGGCGACAGGTATGATGCAGTCAATGAGACTCTCCTCCGAGTTGCACTGCCAAGCTATCGCACGTGTCAGAGCGATCCAAGTTCCCCTTGGATTCACAAGACTGTCGTCTTCAAGCCTTGCAAAGTGGGTGAAACGGACGTAAGCGTTCTTGAACGCCTCGGCAAATGTCCGTTGCTCGCCACAGCGGTTGTCAGCGTACGACTGCTTGATGCCGTCCAAATGTTCAGGTCCAAAGAGCGCACCGAGGAAGTTCAACAAAGGTACTGGCCGGTCGATTTGCCCGTCCCAATTTTCCATTTCCCTGGACGCCTTGTCGAACGCTTCAGTGAGAAGGAGTCGCATGATTAACTCCCCCTTCTCCCCAGCCTTGATTGTATAGCTTTGGATGTGTTCCGCAAGCACGTCGGCCGCACTTTTGTCGTGGAGGCGATGCATTACATGCGCCGCAGCCTCAGCAACGATGGGCTCTGACGGATATCCTGTGGAGAGCCACTGGCGGCTATCACTGATGCCATATACCCAGGCCATATGTGATTGAACAAGGCGCATTTCCATATCCTTTGCGGGCTCGTTCTGATAAAATTCCAACAGTAGCCTCGCGCTAAGGGCAGCTAGGCGCGCTTGGATAACTAGGTTTTCTGGTTGTGCTTCATGTGGTTTGTCTTTATACTCTTCGCATCCTGTCAACCTCGACAACGCAAAATGCTTCAGAATCTTGTTGGCATTGAGTGTTCCTCCCCTGAGCAAGCTCCGCCACCTGTGAAACACCGCCACTTACTCGATGATTCAGCAACCAAAGAAAAAGAAAAAAGACTTACAAGGGCCTCCCGAACTGGCTTGAGAATTTCACATCACACATCTCGGCCAGAGTCATTTGTCCAGGAGCTATCAAAGGCCGTCGATCTAGCAAGACTGTCCAAGGCATCTCGAAGTAAGGAATGGGCGTCGTGTCCGCATCGGAAAACCTGACTCTCTTTGACTTGCGTGGTTCCCGTGTGGATGACATGGCGTGCAAGTATAAGTTTGTGGAAAGGAACATAGTAAAAACGCCGACGTCGAGAAGATCGGACAAGACTTCCCTAAAGACTTCATAAGCATTGTGAGTTGGGTGCCCAACCTTCTCGATTGCTTTGTTTGCAAGGGTTTGCGCCTCGTCCACGTATATCAGGATGCTGAATCTGTCCTCGCTACGATGATAACGATACTTGATTAACTCCACAAGAGCACTCCCTTCCTTCATCGCATCGGCAATGAGCGCAGCGAAGTCGTATTCATCCACAAGTGCATTAGCAGGAAAATTCTAAGAGATATGTCAGGGCGGTCCGCGGGAACAATATTTAACTTGAAGGTACGAACAGTAATTTCGTCGTACAATCGGTCGCGATGCGTATGGTTTTTATTCCCCACGTGAGGGCGCGCGAGGTGTTCACGCCACGCGGACGAAAATTGTTCCATTGTTCGGAAGGCGGGAAGATAATGCTCGATTTCTGCCCGGATGGCAGCAAACATTCTCTTGAAGAATACCAAATATGCGGCTCTGACATCATTATACTTGGTGTACGGCGTACCGACCAGGTATGCGTAGATACTCTTGTCGGCGGGAGGATAGGAATATTCTGTAGATAGGCTGAGTATCTAACAAGACTGGAGATCAAACTCAAAGCTGACCTCCTTGCATTTCCTCACGGATGTTCAGAGGTATCACGAAGACAATCTTGGCAAGTTCATCGACTGTTCTAGATTTGCCACTCCCAGAACTCTGCAGAATCGGCACGCTGTTTGTATACGGCTCCTCGCAGGTTGCACACATGTCTTTCACGTTCTCAAGGAGCACGAGGTGGGCATCGCCGATATATTCATTCGTCCATGCGTCGCGAACGACTGAACATGGGACTCAATTCAGCGTGATGTTGTTTGATGTATATAGAATTATGATACCTTGCTCTGTGAAGTTCTGTTTGTTAGGGTATTCATGTTTTATCAATCAATATTTGCGCACCGAGCTCTTCTGCTGTTATGACAGACTGTCCTCCGTCTGCAGGTGTCACCTTCTCTTGAAGTAACGCTTCGAAGAGCAGTACATGACTAACTCGGTCAGCAGCAGCGGAAAAACATGCATCACTCACGAAGATCATATATGCTGGAGAAATCGCCCTTGGAGAAGGCATCTGCCAGTAATTCGAGAAGTTCAGGGTTGGTCCTCAAGGTGCGTATAGATTGACTTTGACTGATAAAACCTGAATTGATTACATGGCGCTCCGCGAGAGAAGCCAGAAGAAAGATACCAGCCAACAAGGGCTTGCTCTGAAACAGTTCTGGTGTAAGACCGCAGTAGACCGCCGTTTCCAAAACCTGGGCATTGATTGTTCCGAAATCCGCATCCTTCACGTTCGTGGGTTCCTCGAGAAAAGAGTCGTTTATCGACATGATCTAGGTGTGTCGATCAGATGTTGTATGCGAGTTGTGTGGCCAGTGTGGCGCAATCAGTCATATTCACCCAGCAGCTGTTCGAGTATGGGTTTGAATTTGAAGAACGCGCACTAATATCGGGGGTAAGTGTCTGGAAATTCCGCGTAGATCGTTGTTTTGTGAACTTTCGCCGCGTGTAGACTACGTGAATGCAGCAGTACAAGAGCTGTGCAAGAGCTAATCGCATTCGCCCGGTCCTTTTAGTGTGGCGTAGCCCTAACCCTAATTCTCAGAGCCTCAAGGGATGTGGCCGCATAGCATCCAGAACTGAATGAAGTGTCGGCGTGCTGCCTTGAGCGGAAGAATACATGGTATGTGCCAGATGACTAAAGACTAGTTACAGTACTACGGTACGTGGTGCTCGAAAGAATATTCAAATGCAATGCTGATGCGAAAACGAGGAATGTGTGCGACTCCAAATCCACCGATACTGTACACGTGCGGTCTACGCCTAGACATGACGCTCCTCCCCTGCTTGCCATGAAATGTCATTCAACTTCTGTCTCGGTGGTAAGCGTGCGACGCCTCCGGCTGTGGACTTGCGAGATGCGGTACGCAGATTGCCAGACACGGCAGCCGGACTGCCTGCAAGAGACTCCGACGCCGTCCGCCTCGTCATCTTCTTCGGTGCAAGAGCACTCTTGCCGCTCTTGGGTGTTTCTGGGTTACGTCCGAATCTAGTCGAGACGGGCTTCAGCGCAGGCGCCAGAGAGGGCACGATCTCCCGCGCAAGCTCGCGAACGAGGACAGCACCGTCCTCGCTCAGCCTCATGACGATATCATAGATGCCGAAGCGTTCCACCAGAAGGGCGCGATTCGGATGAGCCTCACATACAGTCCGCAGGATACGCAGAAGGTTAAGACGGACAACCGCTTTGTTGTGGCTCAACTTGTCAATAATGCGTTTGAAGAACTGTGATTTCGCAATGCCGATGGTGATGCCATTAGAGATGCGGAATATCTTAAGGAAGGGATCGAGTAGGTTCTCAAACGAATTTGATTTGGCAGATACGAAGCACTTCAGGAGCGCCTCTAGGGCCGGTGGTTGCATCAGCTGATCTTCTATTCTGGCTGTCTCATCTTGGAGCCTGGCATAATCACGTTCAGGGTCTTCAATTAGACGAACCAGGGATGGGACCTACCATGACAAGATCGACTCTAGTGCGCTGACCTGGAAGTACGGATCATCGAGCAATCGGAGATACAGTGCAAGGCCATCATGCTGCCACAGAAGTGTTCTGCAACTCTTCCCAGCACTGGCGAGATCGCACAAGATGGGTAACGCGAACTGCTTCAGAGGTGAGCTTGACTCAATAACCCGTTTCAAGCTTGGGATGATCCCCGCTTGCGCTGCCTCCTCTTGCCTGTTCTTGTTCAATCGACAGAGGTTGTAGCATGTCTGGAAGATGTGATTGGACATTTCCTACATGAATTGTTCAGCATGTTGGATGTGGGATTCGGTGTAATACTTCACGCACCGTGCCATATGGCCCTGAACTCTGCTCCTCGAGAACCTTGACCAAGATCTCAATCGCGTTCGCGTTCTGCAGGACTTCAAGAAGATTGGCATTCATGGACAGATGCTTGACGGCTTTAAGCATTTGTACGAGATACTCTGGTTGCAGAAGCTCGCAAGCTCTCAAAAGTCCTAAGGTAGGTGCATCAGTCAACGTGAGCGCTCGGGCTAATGATATATGGGCTTACGTCTGACTACCTTCCGGGTGCCCAGTGCATTTCGGACATGGATATCTGATTGCGACACCTGGCAGAATACGAGCAAGATCTGGATGATTTTGCGGTTCATATCGGCAGCGACCTCGCCTGGAGTAGACATCACGTTGAGCAATGCCGATGACAAAGGGTCTAGGAGTCCTTCGCGGATGAACATCCGACAGAAGTCGTTCTTTGTGGTTGGACTCTGGAGATCGAACACACTACAAATGCCGTTGAGCGCGTGAATCACCAGGTCGGTCTGCTCATTGAAATCCTCATCAAGAAGCTCGACAAGGACTTTCAATCCTCGACATCTAGATTGAGTTCAGTTTGCATGAATATCACCTGCACATTATCGAACGACTCACGCGATGAACATCTGCAAGGTCAATACGGAAGAGTGACATAAGAGACGAATAAAGTTCGATGCCTCTGTCCTGCACTCTGGAGGGTACTTCTTGGAGGTGAATCCTACAGATAGATGAACTACGAACGGCATCCAGGTTTGACCCAACTTACCCATGATCACGGGAATACCCCTACGAACAAAGCTTCAGAACGCATATACGACCCATTCCCCGACCCAGCTTACCCAATCAAACAGAAACTCTCTAGGAAACCCATATCCGCGTTGACCAGCTGTCCCAATCATTAGTGTTTGTTCAACCGCATGGACATCCAACGTACCGCATACACGATCTGCAGAAGCTTGATGGTGACATCGCGGGAAGATCTCCCTTCTAGGACTTCCAGAATTGCCAACATGCCATGCGCAGACACAAGTTGTGACTGCATTTCAGGCGTATCTGACAGGATCGCGAGCTATCATAGTGAGGAATGAGGTTCAGCAATGTACAGGTGTAGGAGACAGCGTACCAACTGATCACACGCTTCACGGAGCTGGAAGTCGGGAGCCGATGGTGTAAGCTCATCGATGAGCTGAGTAACGGTGTTAGACAATCGAGCATACTTGTCCCGCTGCAGATTTGACTCCATATCGTCTTCGGCGAAGCCCTCGTCGATCTTGGAACATTCATCAGTACACTAGGATGATGAGATATCCCAAGGCGTGTCATCACCTCAGCAAACGGATCCTCGTCGTCGTCTCCATCTCCCAACTAATTATCGTCAGGCAACGAACACCGCATTTAGCGAGCGGACTTACCCATGACTTGTTGGAGAGACGGGTGTTCAGCTGCAGAGTCTGCATAGAGTGCGAAGCTACAGGGGACGCGACCGTCGGTGTGAGCAATCTATATATGCTATGCCAATATTCTCACTTACTCGCGCCGTTCACTTTGCCGAACACGTCCTCGTAGTCGTCATCGTCATCTTCCGTATACTTGCCAAACTCTGGCTGGCTTGGGAACCTGCGCGACTCTGCACGCCCAAATGAGTCTGCTCCTCTTCCGACGAACGACGACGAGCGCGTGTGTGAGCGGCCGTGTGACGGCCCAGTCGGCTGGTTCGCACCAGATAGCGTAATTGGGCTGAGCGCAGGACGCGACCGCCTATGGCTCAGAGTCGGCAGCGGTGCCGTCATTGGACCCGGAGAAGGCGGTTGCAGGCCAACAGTTTTGATATCGTCCGGATGGAAAAGGCCGCGGCGTAGCGAGTTCTTCATCTTGAAGTCCGCGACCTTGGCTTGGATCTTGTCATCATCATCCTCGAAGACTATGTCGGAGTAGTCTTCCACAGGTGATACCGGATCAGGCTCGGGCAACGTCAAAGCGGGGAGAGGGACAATGGCAAGGCCTGCAGGACTCCGTGTTGGTCGAATAGTCTGAGCATTGTCGTCCACCTCGAGTTTCTCCTCCTCAGCGGACGTCTTCTCCAGTGCTGTAACCGTTCGTCAGCCATCCCTTGCAATACATTATAACCCCATGGCTACCTTGCAGCTTAGTCAAGGAAATGCCCTCCTCGAAGTCATCATCCCAATTGTCTGTCTGTTCCTCCGGAGCCTGTAAGATGAACGGCATTGGGAGCGCCTCGCGTACGTGACCGAGCTGCGTTGCGCCGGCAGGAATCTTACCGGTGTTCAACGCCACGGGTTTACGGGCTGTAGGTACAGCAGATGACTGCAACGGGAGCGGTGGAACTACGGATATCCTCGGTTGCATCGACGTCGGTATATATGCTGGAGGAGCAATGGGCGACTGTGGCCTGCCGTCACGATCTGTGACAGAGGTCCGACGCTTGTCAGGGTTTCTCGCAGGGCGCGACGGTGCTATAATGTAGTCAAGTACTGAGCTCATCAGTGTTGATCACGTAGACGTACACTTCAACGCCTCATTCCACTCCTGCACCTTGAGAACTGCTTCATCAAAGTTGTAATTGCTTTGTGGTCTGCGCTCAGCAACGTCCTGGCTCGTCTGGTTCCCGCTGATCTGTTTTCGCGATGCCACCATCCACGGATGCTTCAACAGCTTCTTGGCGGAAATTCGCAAGTTGCAATCTTTCTGGAAACAGTGATATAGGAAGTCTTTGACGATAGGCGATGCGCCATCTGGTATTGGGGGACAGTCATCCTGCACAATACGGAACAATGCCGGCATGGGATCCAGGAAATGGTAAGGTGGTTTCCCCTCGAGGAGTTCGATCACCGTACAGCCTACACTCCTAAATTCGGCGTAATTAGCACACAGCCAACAATCACGCTCAGGTAACTGAATAACTGACCATATATCCGACGCGGTTGTCGCACCCGATTGTTCAATCACTTCGGGTGCCACTGTAACAGGCCATTCATCAGCATATATTGTCACATTCATGTGTGGATAGTCGCATACTCCAATATGGACTGCCTACGACTGCGTCATCGCGCACCGCGTTCGCCGCTGTCCGACTTGCGACGCCAAAGTCTGCCAACTTAACGCAGCCGTCCTTGTTAGTGAGGATATTAGCGCCCTTGATGTCGCGGTGGATCACGCCTTGGTCGTGCAGATACATGAGTCCCTCGAGGACCTGCGAGATATACACGCCGACCAGGGTCTCCGGAAACTTGCCGAATCGCTTGCAGATGTTGTGCAGGGAGCCATTCTCGCAAAACCTGGGAATAATTAGAGGGTTAGGATACATCCGGAGGAGGATACATACTCTAGGATAATGTATAGATACTCTGGCGTCTTCTCGAAGCCCTTGTATTTCACGATGTTTGGATGCTTAAGATACTGATGAGCAGATGCGTTACCATTTAGAGTGATCGAAGCATACATTCAAATTCTTAAGCAGGTCGATCTCGGACTGAGACGCGTCCAGGTCAGTTATAATGCAGGTGCGCTTAGTCTCGCCGGCGACATGCGCACCATGATCTGCCCAATCTCACTCTTTGGGATGTTGCTCAGCTGAATCTCCTTTACGGCGACCGTCTCTCCAGTCGCCCAATTCAGAGCACCTTTTACGCATAGGCATCAATGGCTCCGCCGACACATACAACGCCGCACACATACGATAGACCTGCCCAAACGCGCCTTTCCCGAGCGAATCACCGAGTTGCTGCAGGTTCCATGCAATGAGGACATTGAAGGTCTATATATGCGCGTAAAACACGAACATAGGCACGAAGAGACTTGTTCGGGCTTGAGCTGGAGGAGGCTCTGGCAGGGGAAGTCATGATTGGTATCTGAACGAGGGCGCGATCGAAAGGAGTGGGTTGTTTCGTGTTACAGAGGGCATTTAAACCTTTATGGGGCCCGACGGATCAGTGACTCAGCTACAGAGCACAGGCCGCAGTGAATGGAGAGAGTAAGTAGGTCCGAGACGCTGCAGCCGCCCAACTCGACATAAGCTCTGTTCTCTAGTCGGCGCCTGCCGACCCATCTGTAACACCAACAGCGTCGTCAATGCCACGCGAGACAAAGAACACTCATTTGCTGCCTTCCGCTTCCATACTAGGTACCCATAGTTTCAGTTCAACACTCCCTAATTGCCAGGATTACTCAGTCAGAATGTACTGCGTTGAGACATCAATATTAATAGGTCAACCGATTGTTCCCCTCAGCTTGATTGATAGACTCGGCGCACGTGATCGAGATTACTTACCGCAGTCGTCATAACGGTGCAACAACAGCATTGTCTTATCCTTCTCCTTCCTGCTCCACCTCACACTTTCCCTCAGCCTAGTATCTCTTGCACCATGAGCTTTCAGGACATTGAAACGGGGCTAGCGCAGCGTCCATACTCACCCAATAACGGTGTACCACAGTCCCAGGAGGAAGCCGCGTTTCTCAGCCTGCAGTCTTCGCTTTCTCTCCAGGTGTTCAAGATCAACTCGAATGTGCAGGGTATCCTGAAGCTTGTCGACCAGCTAGGCACGACCCGTGATTCTGCGACTCTCAGGAAGTCCCTGTACGTTTCAACCTGATTCTGATCTCAAGGGAGCCTACAGTTCGCTTATACTCGCTGATAGTCATGACCTGACCGAAGCAACGCGCGCAATGGCCAAGCGCGGCTCGGATGACCTGAAGAAACTTGCAGCGCTACAAGCACCCCTAGTGCGTGCCTCCCGCGCCGACGATGAACTCATACCTTGCTGACTTTCGTGTCGTGTAGCCTCGACACAAGACATCTTTGCAGAAGACGTCGCATGACTTCCAGCTCTCTCTTGTCGCCTTTCAACGTGCGCAACAAGTGAGCGCTGAGCGCCAGCGCACCGTTGTTCATGGTGTGAAGATTGCCGTAGAGGAGGAAGCATCGCCGTGCGTCGTATTCTCCCATATCTTTCGCGCGCGCATGCTGCTGACACGTTGCGCAGTCATGACCGGCCGTCCAGTCCGACGCCATCCCAGCGTCAGGCTCTGATTCTGCAGAATCAACTATCGCCGCATGAGCTTGCGTTCCAGGAATCCCTCATCCAGGAGCGTGAGGCTGAGATCCGGGAAATTGAAACCGGCATCCACGAGCTGCATGAGATCTTTCGCGACCTGGGAACGCTCGTTCAAGAGCAGGGTGGCATGCTTGGTTTGTCCCCCCTCATTTCATACCTGCGAGGTTGCTGAGATTCTGCCCAGACAACATTGAGTCGAACATATCATCCATTGCGGTCGACACTGCTGGCGCCGCGGAAGAGCTCACAACGGCGCACGAATATCAGCGGAAAGCCGGCCGACGCGCGCTATGTCTGATGCTCGTGCTTGTCGTTGTCGTCGCCGTTGTGCTCCTGGCAGTGCGTATTCTACTTAAAATTGCCCGCTGTTCGAGTGGCGTACCAATGCTTTGTTGAATTTCGCACAGATCCTATCATGACGACATGTACCGACTATCACTCATACATGATCACACCGCTTTGCTCGATTGCTCGATGGATATGTTTATGCCTTCATGCCTGGTAATTATAGATATTTGTATGCGGATTGACAATGCGGACATTTGCCGTCATCACAGTGCGGTCAGTATGTTTAACGAACTGAACTGAGCAAAGGTGAAGTGTGTGACGGGCAGAAATATGAACAATATATTTAAACATCTATACAATGACTTTGGGTCATTCCCGGTGACTAGGAAGTAAACGTGAAATCGGCTCCGAGCCAGGCCTGTCTTGTATTAAGGGCAAAGTCCGGGATATACTGCAGATGCAATTATCTAGTACGCTACATTGGTTGAATTCGCTAGGCACATTTCTTCTATATACTTAGAGTGCTCGTTGAGCTCTTTCTTGTGCCTGTAAGGTGACGCAAGATGATCAGCGGTATGAAGTTAAGGAAACGGCGCTACTCACGATGACTTCAGGTGCCGCAAAAGGCCCTGCGCGCTGTAGCGGCGACCGGAATGGGGAGAGCAGACCGCGCAATGGTGGATCCTTGCGTCCCACTTCCTCCCAGACTGTGGTGTTTGTGTAATAAGATCGTTGGGGCCCTGAGGTGCCGACGCTTTCTGTGGTCCCATGACGAATCCGACTGGACGCGACCCCACGCGTCGGGCAGGTACGGCGTGGAAGAAGTCCTGGCCCTCGTTCGGTTTGGCGACGGTATGGCTGGATGTGCAATGAGTTCATCAGTCCTGCAGAAGGAGATGCATACGCTGAAGCCCTACCTTTCTCGGACGTGGCTCAGGACGGCGGCACGTGTCTGCAAATCCTCTAGGTGTACCGTGCAGTGGTTACAACCCCATAATGGGGTATTGTACGACGGGTTGACCTCGCTGCGCGCAATCGTTTCCCAGTGGACTTGTGGGACAAGCTCCCAACTAGGCTCGTAGTGCGTTCGAGCATTCGGAATGAAGTGAGATACCTGGCAGCGGAAGTGGCTAGGGTTGGCATCGAGTACACGTCGTCATGAGATGCACTTACACACTGTCGCCATGACAAGACGTGACGGCCTTTGAGGTGGCGACCGATTCCTGTAATTGGACATTCGAGACAGACAAATCTTGGCCCTAAGTTATCAAGATCCTCCGGTGTAGTGATGCTGGGATCAAGCCCAAGTATGTGGAGAATAGAATGCACCGCCTCGAAGCCGCGCTGGTCGAATTCGAAATGCTCTTCGGCATCGATGTCGAGGGTCTCCTCACCCAGACAGACAGCGGGCTTGAGAGAAATGAAGTACCCGTGCCTCGAACCATCCTTGCATATATGCGACGCTACATCCACCCAGGAAAGGAGGGGAACGCCCGCACACGTCTTCGATGATGTACATTTGAATACAGATACAGCAAGGGTAAGGGGGTCGACTTGCAAAGGCGAGCTGGTCGAGGTCGACTCAAAGTCCGGCTGAGCAGAGAGCGTATCAAGTAGTGCGCGTCTGAGTCGCTCGGTTTCGGTTGCTACGAACGCAGGAAGTAGCGCCGCGAGGGGAGCCAAGCCGTCTGGATTGAGGAAGTCGCTGTTGGACGGGCAATCGACAAGCCTTCGGAATTCCGGAATCGAGCAGATCGCCCCCAGCCGTGGCAGCGCAATCCAATGCATGGGTGTCACAGTTCTCTTGTAATTGTTGTATATTTGTCGAATCAATGTCGTTCGGTCAGATGCGATCCGCTCATCTTTAGCTTTTATAAGGTCTGCCTCAAGCTTCTTGCAAAGGTCGGCTGAGCCTGTGTATGGGTCAAGATGACGCTGATGTGGACAACCGCTCTTCACTGACATCTAGTGATTAGCAAAAGATCCGATTGGATTACTTGACATCCAACTTTGACGATGTCCCGTTCATCGTGTCCACGTTCTCGAAGGTGTTTTGATAGCCTGGCGCCTTCAGATTAATGTCCAGCACGGATTGATCTGGAGACTACCTACTCATTGTAACGAGCCTTTTTAAACTTCGGTATCCCCAGCCAACGCCGTTTTGCGTCTTTGCAGGACCAAGCAAAAGACTGCAGTGCAATCTGCAGGTAAGCCGATCAGGCACTTTATAGCAAACCCGAAGCTTTGAGGCAAGCACAACCTACCTCAGTCATATACGAAACATATTCCCGGCGTTTCTTCTTAAACCTCAGCATCCGTTCTCTAGCCCCAGGCTTATTATGCACATAGATATCCCGTCGCAATCGATCGTATTTGTTGGTAACATTGCAGATGTCCATGTGCCAATAGTACTTCTGTTCACCGTCTGAGTAGCAGGCGTCATAAGGATAGATTAGGACGAGCTGAGCAACCCGTGAAGACGAAGACGGATTATTCACCTAAACTGTAAGGAATAAGTGAAAGGACTTTCGGCTTAATGGGTTCGAATCGTCCCACAATGTTTGGGAGTGCGACAAGGCTATTAATGAATGGTAAGGAGGGCAATTATGGACATAGGAGAATAATGTGTGGCATACTGTTCTTCGATGCAGCTCGGACACATTCTTCGACGTAACGCGATATCAATTCGAGTTGCATACCCAGATCCACACTGCAAGATGGGACCTCAAATAAGACCAGCCACGCGGCGTACACAGTTTGAAACAATACCTGACAAGCCGGTCCACCAAACAGGAGCTTGGTCCATTCTAACTCAGTCATATCGAGCGGACAGACTGGGATACCCGGAGAAACTCGTTCTCTGGCAGCTTTCCAGATATTCTTGGCCTTGCTAGACAAGAGAACGTCACGCAGGGTTCTATTTGTCCAAGCGAGCTTCAACAGTTCATGAGGCGCGGTATATCTGGTAATCTGGATCGATGAGACTGTTAGATGTTTCCGAATAGTTTATAGAGTGCATCGTACTTCGAAGAAAATATCAAGAGGCAACGCTGGAAGGTTGCCTAGCTGCTGCGGGCCGTTCATCGCGGGTACGGGGGAAGTAGCTCTCTCGCGAGTCACGCATAAATGCTGTGGCATTCAAGGGCCGCCTTCAGGAGATAAATTGGGATGATTGGTTAATCGTCGACGGACCTACTGTCCGTGACTGAAGCCCAATCTGAACATTAGACGGAGTACTCGAGTTTGAACAAAGTTCCAAGTGAACGATGTCGCGTCAATCATTTCTTGTCCAGCCTTCATGGTGCGGTGGACGACACGATCACGTGAGCGCCGCGTCGCTGGTCGCGTGGCTGTGGTTCGACCGTTCAGTTTCAGGTCAAATCCGAACTTTGCTGTACCTTGCTACGACAATGGCCTCCATCGGCGCCGTGACTCGTCAGATTGCTGCTCTTGAGATATCGTCGAAACCAAATACTACACGGCCGACTCATCAGCCGAAGAACCCTAGCCAGGGCAATGTATCGAAGCTATTAACCAAGTTCGCGGCACCCCATCCCTTCCCCTCAAATTCGGCTATACCAAAGAGCACCTCGACAACATCATTGGCCAGCAAGCACCAATCCCAGCAATCTCAGTCGTCGCAGCCGTCACAGTCATCACAAATCTCACAGCCATCCCAACAGCAACGTCCTACATCACCGCGCAAGCCACCAACACAGCCGACCATCGACATCGGGCGGTATGACGGTGGTTTCGAAATCGACAACGAGAGCAGAGGAGAAAGGGTTTATGGCCAGGCTGCTGAAGATTTGGCATTGGACTCCAGCATTTGCGGGTAGGTTCTAGTCGGATGTTCTGCGAAATTTAGCTCAATAGCAACAGCATTCGACGGACGCGCGAATGGCATCTCACAGACTTCGATATTGGGAGGCCACTTGGCAAAGGTAAATTCGGCCGTGTCTACATGGTTCGCACGAAATGCGAGCCACACTATATCCTCGCCCTCAAGTGTCTGTACAAGTCCGAAATCGTGCAATCGCGGGTGGAGAAGCAGATTCGAAGGGAGATTGAGATTCAGCAGAACCTGCGGCACCCTAATGTTCTGCGACTATACGGCTACTTCCACGACGAGAAGCGCATATTCCTTATGCTGGAATTTGCTGGCAAAGGCGAGCTATACAAGCAGCTGACAAAGCACGGATGCTTCACCGAGAAGCGCAGCTCTCGGTACATCGACCAGATGGCGGACGCGTTGAGCTACCTTCATTCAAAACACGTCATTCATCGAGACATTAAGCCGGAGAACCTGCTGTTGGGCATTAATGGCGAGCTGAAGATTGGTGACTTCGGCTGGAGCGTCCACGCACCTGGGAATAGGCGGACAACACTATGCGGTACGCTCGACTATCTTCCTCCAGAGATGGTGGAGGGCAAAGACCACACGGAGAAGGTGGACTACTGGGCCTTGGGCGTATTGACGTACGAGTTCATTTGCGGCGCTCCTCCGTTCGAGGATTTGACTGGTCATACTGGTAAGCATCCTGCCGTCTCGGCGGGCGCTAGTCACACTCATAATCCTATCCAGCTACGTACAAACGGATCGCGAAGGTGGACCTGAAGATCCCGTCGAAGGTATCTCAGGAGGCACGCGACTTGATCATGAAGGTGTGTGGGGCCACGCATTGCTCTGCTAACTAGATAACTAAAACGATCTCTAATGCAGCTTCTTCAATATGACCCCGACAAGCGTATCCCACTGACAGACGTTCGGCGGCATCCTTGGATCGTCAAATATAGGTCCAAAAGCCCGTCTACTTCGATGCCGGGTCTGTAGCGGCGTCCTGGACATTATATCTACTATGATTGACCATGCCTCTGCGTGAACGTTCTTGAGTTCCTACTATGCTTTCTTGGACTTGCATGCGTGTATGTTATGGGCTTGTAGCCGATGGAAACAAGGTCTTGCATGTTCTCTCAATAGTGTGACTTGCGTAACCAGTAGCGCATGGGCCCTTACATCAAGTGCGTTATTGTTCTAATCTTCACCTTGATTCTATCTAATACATCGACTTTGCCCACAATAGACCGCTTTACAACAACATCAATACAGAAAGCTCATTGGATACTACTATATCGTACTGACTAGTAATTCCCACTCGTTGCTGTGGAAATTGAGAGAGGAAAACGATGGGCCTTTGTTTAGTGCCGTTCGGGCAGCCGGCCAATGTGCCAGTCACATGACCGTGATTCGGACCGCCACCGCCACTTGAGTGGTGGCGGGTCAAAGCGATGTTCAGTCAAGGCGAGGTCAAAGCACTTTCGAAGAACAAAGACAACGAGTGGCTCGTGCACGTACAAAAGACGCGTTGGGTGGCGGCAATGGCACATTCAACTCTTTCTCCCTCCCCATCATCATCTCGCGCCACAGTACAACGCAATCATGCCCGTAACTCGCTCGCAGACTGGCAAGCTCCCTCAACTTCGCTCCAGGGAGGTACAGCCGCTCGTGAACTCGAACGATATCAGAAGGAAAGCAGACTCACGAAGAGGTTTGGGCGATGCCGATGGCGACAATCGCAATGGTGGGCAGTCGTGTTGTGGCGTGTGCCATTAATCTCTCATGTCCTGCACACAGATCGTGATCCCCAAGCCTCGCGCAAGCGTGCCCGACGGGCCGCGCCTGAACGAAACGATGATGAGGAACCTTCAGCGAAGCGCAGGAGAACGGGGGTCGATACTCCGCCATCGAACCCACCCCTTGATACTAAGAAACATACAACGAGGCGCAGTAGAATGGAGGTCGATATTCCCCCGTTGAACCCACCTTCGAACATAGCTTCAAACGCATCGCTCGATAAGGAGAAACCTCCAACGAAACGCAGGAGAACGGAGGTCGACACTTCGCCATCGAACCCACCTTCGAACCTAGCTTCGAACCCACCCCTGAACCCATCCTTGAACTCACTCTTAAACCCACTTCCGAATTCACACTCGAATCCACCCTCGAACCCGCCATTGAATCCGCCGTCTAATCCGTCGTCGAACCCACCACTGAACCCGCCACCACCGGCGGGCGCACCGCTGAGCATCCTCCCCACGTTGCCTCTGGACATCCTCTATGAGGTGAGTGATGTGATCAACGCAATACTATATCATGGTGTTGAGACGGCCTCGCACCTGACAGACATTCGGCCACCTGCTGCCACCCGACGTTCTGACTGTTTCCCGAGTCAGCAAAGCCTTCCGTCAGACACTCGTATCTGGTACCGCGGCGTCGATGTGGAAGGCTTCCTTTGGCTTAGTACCTGGCGGCGTTCCCGAATGCCCTTCCGACATGCAACAATCGGATTGGGCATTGCTGCTCTTCGGCGGGAACAGGTGCCAGGTGAGGCTCTAAGCCTGTCGATGACACGACACAAGGCTCACGCGCTACATTTGGTAGCGCTGTAACTCCTCGAGCGCGTGCGACGTACAATTTGCGTTCCGTAGACGTGTGTGCGACGTCTGTTTGAGTTCAAAGTAAGCCCCTTCGTCATTCCGTAATGAAGAGTACTGACGTGTGGATCGAAAGTCTAATTACGGCAAAGACATTCGAGCGGGAATACCGACAATATGATGCCAAGGTCCTAGATTTAGTTCCCAGCACGAACCGTGAGCGGACTCTATCTGTCTGAATCTCGTCGATATTGACCGATAGTAGGATGGCACCAAGTGCAGAGTGTGCACAACAGAACGCCGAAGAAGTATTACTGGCTAGAAGATGTCTTGGCTGTTGCTGCTACATATGGCCGGTTGAAGGAGGACGTACAAATGGGCAAGGCAGGTGCTGAACAGATACTGCATGACTATCAAGAGGCACGGCTCGCTCACGTTAAGTCGACAATGGAGGTAGGGCAGCTTAATGATTCTGATATACTTCTAGTCTAATATCGCCCTCTGATAGAAATTGGATCACTTAACTCAATGGCACAAAAACTACGTCGGAGACCGCCTCGCCGAAATAAACGTTCGTCGGGAGGCCTACTACAATCAGTGGGTGCCTCGTCGATGCTAGACAGAACTGGTCTGATGAGTTACGGCAGAATCATCCAGCACTTCGAAGCACTCGGGTACGCGCGCTCCGATGTACGCTGCATCACTTTGAACATAGTCCCGGATAAAGAGCTTACAGATGAGGGTACGTTTTATCGCGTTCTTCGCTCCCACTCGATCTCACTGTCCATAGTCTTCTCTGTTTGGCGCACCGTATACGAGCCAAGCGCCAAGCGCGCAAAAAGAGATCGCCTGGCTCTCGAACGGAAATACCTCATAGAGAGACGGAAACATGTACTCAGAGAGGCTTGGGCCAACTTCAAGATGTCCTATGTGCCTCTGAGAGACACCATATATCTGCCTCACTTTGGCGAGATCCTCAGAATGCCCGCAGTCAACGCGTTGATCAACGGCCGATCGGATGCACCTGTCACGCCGGGGGATTGTGGTCACATCTTCGACGCCTTACCAGACTGGCTTCATGCGAGGGCCGAAAGGCTCCGCGGAACGATGCGCGATTTAGCTGGCCAATCAGAGGACCTGGCGACGTCCGTTTTCCGATGCACCACGCCCAAGTGTGCCACCACCCCTCTCATCGGTTGGCAGGGCGTACTGTCGCACGACTGCGGCCACCTTGACATTGTGGAAGCCCGACGTTTGAGTAGGACCCACGTTGAATATGTCGACCTTGGCGATGAATGCGGAGAGGAATTGATATTCCAACGCTCTCTGCGTGGATCCGCGGCGGTTGCTGCGCTGGTATCCAGGCTTGGAATACCTATGGCGGGGCCGGATGAACTGGATACTCGCGACCATCGCTTCTTCTGCATGTGTTGTCCGAGCGAGACTATTAACGGCCGTCGAATGCGTCACGCTCTAACATGGCGTCAATGTGTGGGTGCCTTCGTCAACTCGTCCTTTTTCACGTTACTCACGTCATTGTAGGTCTCGCATTTTTTGAAGGCTCCAGAACATACCCATCCGACGCCCTCGTGGAACCTTGTTGACTCAAACACACGCCGGCGAGCCATAAATGCCGAGGGCGACGATCCGGCAGCAGGCCAGTATGTTTGGGAATGCAACCATTGCCCATTCTTCATGGATTCGGCGCGCAGAACGGATATGCGCGGGGTTATCCATCATGTCAGGCGAAGGTGAGTTTGCTTTTGACACACGCATGAGTGACTCGTCTTGATTGCTCCTTGGTCAGGCATGGTGTCCGAGACGCGAGGGAGAACAGAGATTTCTACCATTCCAAGCCCGCTCACCGCCACGACAGAGAACCGACGTTCCAGCCTATGAACATTCACGAGGAACCTCAACCAGCACATCAGCCAGCTGTTCGCCAGCAACGGCGATATCAGCCTTACTAGGCTGAGGCGTCGTAGCAACGTCGGCGTGCGTTCTGTGCTTGCGAGCTTTCCAGGGGCTGGTATTCTGTATCAGGCATTGTTCTCCCTCTCACTCATTGCCGTCGTTTCCTCGTGTCCCTATGCTTCCTCTCGCCTTCTGTCACCTGTCGTGCGACTAAGATACCCTTTTCAGTCGATACCCTTGTATACCCAGCTTTGATACCCAGTCGCACGACTTCTCGTTCTAATCCCCTTCACTTTTGTTGAGTTGTCTCGGATGTCATCATAGTACCCAATATTACAGCGCCGATCATCAAAAGAAGACGAGTGAACCAATGAGGGCTGTTCTCACTGCACGCACGATCTTGATCCTCTAGCTTCTTGGCGAAGCTGCAAGAATCCTTCAGTTCAGTGTACACTTGCACTGCTGCGGCTTCTCTATTCCTAACATAGATAACGGGCGATACTGATTATTATGTAACGTGTACAGTCGTTTTGATTTCGATTAACGACTCGGAGGCGCTTAGCCAGGCCTGGCCTTGGACTTCATCCTATCCAGCTAACTTCTCAGCGTCGTACGCCAAGTACGTACAGCTACGTTTGTTCGGATGAGCCTTTATCGGAAGTCATTCTGATAAAGCTCTTCTCAGTCGACCGTATGTCGACACCTCAGCGAACGGAAAGCACGTTCGAGCAGATACCGGTAATGTAAGTGAACAGATGCACGAGTAAACTAGTAGATTGTGACTTCTTCCGCTTAAAGCAACATTGGGAATGCGACTAGCAGTGATCCTGCAGCTCGCAACGCGCTAGCAGATGAAATCCGGGACGCATGCATCAATGTGGGCTTCTTCTACGGTAAGCTGACAACCACTAGCAAGAGAATCCTACTCCTTTGCTCGTGGACACTTGTTCGATCACTTGCCATGCGTGCGATCTCGGGGAAGTGAACAAGAGATTGTCAAGTGTGTTTCATACTTTTGGCAATTGTCACAAATAGCTACAAGGACATACTCATGGACAGGGAGTTGGAATCTTGTTCCTATTTGCCTGTGCTTGTGCGCTTTGACAAGTGCCACAAGCCAACGAAAATACTGGCCATTCCCTTGGGCACTTGTGCAGCTCAGTGAGGTGGTTCGTGCAGTCACAAATGCTCACGAGCAGAAGTTGGGTTCTACTGATGCGCCACTGTGGAGGGCAGCATCTTATGATGCAACATCTGCAGTGAGCCACCACACAATCTCGCAAGAAACTATAGATGCGGCCATAGATGCGGCGAAGAACTTCTTCGCCCTGCCCCTCGCGAAGAAAATGTCTATTGATATACACAAAAGTTCAAACTTCAAGGGCTACACGGCTCTCTTGGGCGAGAACACGAACCCGGAGAACCGCGGCGATCTGCATGAGGGCTTTGATCTCGGCTGGGAAGAGATGGACTCTGGTATCAGTCGTAGAGACGGCGATGGTGTAATGACTGGGGTGAACGTCTGGCCCGAAGGACTCTCTGGTTTCCGGAAGGCCTGCCTTGACTATTAGTGAGCCAAGATACCCTCGCGCTCCCATTATTCTGATGTTACTTCAGCCACGCAGCAGTCAATCTCGGGAAACTGCTCTTCCCACTCTTCGCTCTCGCCCTCAATCTGCCTGAAGACTTCTTCGACGATAAGGTGATGGTCTCGCAGTGCGGCACAGCCTTTTGTTGTCTCAAGCAATCCTAGACAATCAAGCCTGCGGCGATTATGCGTCTCTTGTACTACCCCCCGCAGACCGGTGCTGTTGACGACCGCGTGGAGGGAATCGGGGCACATACCGAGTGCGCTCCAAACTACTCTCGAGTATGAGCCATGCTAATGCACTCGGATGACAAGCTACGAGGTGGGGCGCCTATGCTTGTACTGGTATCTGCTGCAGCTAATTCTCCGCGCAGTGCTTCACCATCCTGTGGCAAGACCAAGTGCAGGCGCTACAGGTGTTAAACACTGAGGGCAAGTGGATCGACGCGGTGCCTATTCCGGGCACGCTCGTGGTGAAGTAAGCCCCACTCTATGCACTAGTCCACTGTGCTCACGCCTAGATAGTCTGGGCGACCAATTCGCGCGATGGTCGAGTATGCCTGTCCATGAGTCGAACCAAATTACTGTGTTGACGTTCGCCTATCTGTCTACAGATGATATCTTCAAGTCCACAGTCCACAGGGCGGTGAACCGAACTGGTATTCAACGATTCTCTATGCCGCTGTTCTTCGGCACCGACTACAACGTCAAGCTTGAGGTGAATGATTTTATTATTTCTCGTAGAAAATGCTAAAGAGAATGACCACCCCGAAGCCGCTACCCGGCTGCGTATCGGAAGAGAATCCAGCGAAGTACGAGGTGGTGACCGCGGGAGATTATGTGAAGTCTCGTTTGGAAGCAACATATTTCTATCCAAAGTGAACGCGCTGTAAGATTACGGACTGTATTTTATTTCTGGTGTAGTAGAAGCAGAGAATGCTATAACGTGCTTTGCACATCCCATCTCTGTCCCGGTGTGAGTACCTTCCCAACCCCATCAGGTGCTACCCTGCCAAATATTTCTGCCCGCCAGGCAGTTGCCATATCGTTTGACAGAACCTTTCCAAACCAATGTGGCAAGTACACTTCTCAAACAATATTTAGTGGTCTTTAGCCCTTACTTTGAGCCTTACAGGATGTCTTTTAGACCCTAATTCGGGGCTTAGCTAGCTATATATACGTAACTTAAGCCCCTTTCTGCTACAAATCTGCGAAGGTTAGGTTATCACAAAATGTACTGTCGGGCATTCCACAATCGAAGGTATTCAAAATCTGCCATTCCAATTGTCATTCTGCCGGGAGTTTGCCTCTGATACTCATTGTTTTCTACCTTGCCGCGATCTCGGTCAGCAGGTGCCGCCACTGTTGTCGGTATTGTCACGTTGTGTGTTTCGCATCGCCAACGTGATGCAGGTCGCATGCGCCGGCCGAACGTGCGCTTGACAGTAACATGACAGACGTGCAAAGTTCAACGGACGTGACCAGACATGACGACTCCGCGGCTAAATTATTTGCGGATGGGTCCGCGGCATAGCGCAGCGTTTCTCAACCGAAATGTCGGGATATCTGGTCTCAAACCCAGCCGTCTCAATCCCCACCACCGTGGATAGGCTCGGTGGGGTGCGGCATCAAACTGGATGGGTACGAGACCACGAAATATCAGGGCTAAGCATTATGTGTATGATTAACGACGTTAGACCTACTTAATTTAGATCTGTACATAGTTCACTACGCACAAGCGCTCTGTATGCATTAGTCTACTGCTGTAACAAATAAATTACCCCTGTTTCCTGCGACAAGGCACCGCGCTGCACAGGATGTACCGGCTGTAACGGCTCCTTCGTGCATCCATAGCGGATCTTCACACCCGGAACAAGGCTCAGCTGCCTAGACCGCGTCTTATTACGATCGTTTCGTAGATGCTGGTGTAGTCTGACGTATAAAATGGCGCGCAGCCCAGAGCTCTTGCTTCCCACTCTTCTCTTACCTTCATACCGATATAAAGCCAACATTACGCACTCGTCCTAAATTCGAAAGCTACACCCCCGTTCCCCTGACCACTGCACCATGTCGAGCCCTGCCAACTCAACGCCGAGCGGCAGCTTGACACCATCGCTCCTTGCGGACCCTTCCAAAGCCCATCTATTGGCTCCAGGCCAGCTGCACCACTCTGGTAGCGAGCAGTCGTTGCATCGCATCAAGAATGTACCCGGGTATACGACACCCGTCTTCAAAGGCAAGGAGGAGCAGCGGGCGAAGGTGCAAGCTAATGTCACGGCAAAGGTATGTGCTCACTGTGGGCAGCGACCATCGTCTTGTGTCTGTTATCGTGATGCTGGTCATCTCTGTACGCGTCTGCGCTAGTCAGATCGATGCAATGCGTTATGCGACTGCCTCCGGTGGGCGGGGCTTGTCTTTGGAACGTGCAGATGCGTCTTGACACGTGCTACCGCTGGTAAAACTCCTGGGAACAGCATGTATGCGGCTTCTCACTCCTTATAAGTGCTCGTTCTCCCAGAGATGGTAGCAGCGGTAACGCGTTTACGTGTCTGCGTTGTTACGAGAACATGTCTGCATTGAACGCGAGCAGACAGCATACGCCCGATGCACAGCTTTGAGAGTGGATCATGTAGGGCAATCCGAAGTGCCTGGCGAAGATATCCTGGCTATGCTGACGCGCCAGTGATGCGTCCTGTTTCATCACAAGGAACGACGCGTCCGAATAGCTTTCTCATCGACTAGAGGGCTTTGTCGACGTGATTTGGCCTGTTCTCCCACTCGTTTCCTGCGTCGACGCGTTATTTGACCCTTCTCTACAATCACACTAACTGGCACTCAATTCGATAGGGTTTCATCCCGCGCGAACTAGTCGCAAACGAGGTTAACTGGTTCTATGCGCACCTCGGGATCGACGACACGTATTTCCAGGCCGAGTCCGTCGACATGATCTCGGATCACATTATTGCACTCTTCGGTGCGAAGGTTCTTGCGTACACCAAGCACGACCCATCGAAATTGGTGATCGACCTCGAGAAGTTGGACGAGAACACGGGCGCGACGTTCATCCACACGAGCTCCCCGGGAAGAACAGCGGTCGAGGGTCCTGGCGCAACGTGCGAGAGCCGCATCGACGAGCTATTCCTGGATAAGAGCACTCCGCAGAATGCGTTCAGGCTTGAGACATATCGATCGCAGGGGTCCATCTCGTCAACCGCATCCCAACAGCTGCGGTGCTATTTCGTAACAAAGTGCAACTTCCCTGAGAAGCTACCGGCGGAGACGCACGCAGATAGGTATATTTGCTGTCCTTATATACACAGTTATGGAGACTGAGAGCTGCATACACACAGTAGGACTGATATTCGTGCCGTATCCGATCCGGTCTTCCTCGAGAAGGCCAGTGAGAACACACTTGAGATCTACCAGCGTGTCATGTGGAATGTCGAGACGCGTTATGGCCCCGTCATCGAGGTTTTTGAGGTAGAAGGCAGTCGCGAGCGCCGCCTCGTAATCGGCTATAAGATGGGCGGCACGAAGAAGTTCTTCAGCGCGCTATCGAATCTGTACCACTTCTACTCTCTTTACTCAGCGCGCAAATATGTGGGTGCGTGCATTCTACCTCACCGACTCTAGCGGCATCATTAACTGATCGACGGTAGAGCAATTCTCGAATGGAATCACAATCATCTCACTGTACCTCAACCCACTACCGAACTCGAACGCGCCGCCTATTGAGCACTCAATCTTCCAGGTCATGAAGGAGGCATCCCTCCTGTACTGTTTGCCTGACAACCCCTTCTTCTATGCTGGGGATGGCCCCAATGGTGGACATGCCGTACAGGAGGCAACCTACGCTTGTAAGTGGCTACTTGGCTCAGCTAAGAACGGCGGAATGATTGTAGCCATTCAGATTGCGGCTGGATCTTCGCCCAGCATTTCTGCAACCGCCTTGGTCCTGCGTATCTCGCGCTCAAGAATATCTTGGATGAGTCCAACCCATCGCACGCTGAGGTGCTGAACGACATCAAGAGAAGGTTCAGGGAGGAGACGTTTACGAGAGAGAGCATTGCGCAGGTGATCCATGCCCACGCAGATCTGGTAGGTTTCGATTCAAGCATGCTGCGATCATCATGTCATCATTGCTCCCGATCATAGATCAACTTGCTCTATGTGAACTTCGCGATGGTTCATTATCCGTCATCAGACCAAGCTTCTCAGCTGATGTAAGTGAATGCATGGATGCTTTAGTTTCGTCTATCTCACATGGTGCCCGTCAGGCCTACGCTCTCGTATCAGCGTCTCCAGACGCAGCTCCCGCTCTCTGACCAGGATCTTCATGACAAGATCCGGAAGACAGTTCCAAACAAACACGAGCTGCAAGTGCTCGAGAGCTTTCTCATCTTCAACAAGTGAGGATTTGCATGTCTCTTTGCTGTTATGAATGAACACTTACCTCGCCTATTTTTACAGACATGTCCTGAGGACCAACTTTTACCAGCCCACGAAGGTCGCGCTGTCGTTCCGCCTTGCACCCGAGTTTCTCCCCGAGGTGGAGTACCCAAAGAAGCCCTTTGGCATGTTCTTTGTAATCGGTGTGTCGCGCGTATTTTGGTTGATAGACATGATCTGACGCGAGCGTGCAGGCGGAGAATTCCGCGGATTCCACATCCGCTTCAGGGATGTCGCCCGAGGAGGCATTCGCATTGTGATGTCGAGAAACCGAGAGTCAGTATACAGCCTAGTTCCACCCGTTTGTCATATACTGACGATCCCTTCGATCTACAGAACCTATTCTATTAATCAGCGGATGCTGTATGTACCAGCCTTCAATGTGGTTGTCTCTGCCGGTGCTAACACATTACCCTAGCTTTGACGAGAACTATGGTCTAGCTTCGACTCAGTCGCTAAAGAACAAGGATATCCCAGAAGGTGGTGCCAAGGGTACTATCCTCCCTTCGTACGTTGCACATCGTGGATCACCAGGAAATAGGCATTGACTCATATTTCTGCAGTCTCGGCGCGAGTCCGAGGCTTTGCTTTGAGAAATACGTTGACGTGAGTCTTAGTCTCATCTGCTAACTGACATAGCGACAGTATGTCTGACTCTATACAGGCTGTCGTCGACTTGTTGATTCCTGGCCGCAGCCCTGGTATCAAAGAACAGATAGTTGATCTGTATGGTAAGCCTGAGATGCTGTTCTTCGGCCCAGACGGTACGTTCTCTATAGTCGAAAAATTGACTGACGCACTCATCCACGGTATCATTCAGAGGGCACCGCAGATATGATGGACTGGGCTGCCCGTAAGTCTAACTTTATATAGACCCTCCCTTCCAGCACCTCGTTGACGCTACTTTAGTGCACGCTCGTGAGCGTGGCGCGGAGACATGGTGGAAGTCATTCACGACCGGCAAGAGCGCAGAGACATTGGGCGGAATCCCTCACGACGCGTTCGGGATGACGTCGCTGTCAATACGTCAATACGTCCTGGGTATCTACAAGCAACTCGGGCTCCGTGAAAAGGACATCACGAAGGTCCAAACGGGAGGACCTGGTACGCTGTGTTACTGTCCTGTTGAGGGCTGCGCAGGCTAAGTTTCTGATCATTTTCTAGACGGCGACCTCGGTTCTAGTGAGTGAGGATAAATCATGGCCATGGATAGCATTCTAAAGATTCTGCAGACGAGATACTTCTAAGCTCTGACAAGACCATTGCAATCATCGACGGAAGCGGCGTGCTTGCAGACCCCGCAGGAATCAATCGCGAGGAGTTGGTTCGCCTTGCAAAACTTCGGGTACCAGTCGCGCACTTCGATCGCTCGAAATTGAGCAAGGACGGCTACTTGGTGGTTGTAGAAGAGCAAGACATTAAATTGCCATGTAAGCTCATGTGGCTGTAAAACCTGTATACAGACTCATCCGTACGACAGCGGGAGAGATCGTGCTGGATGGTACTGATTTCCGTAACACTGCACACCTACGATTCAAGGCAGACCTCTTTGTTCCGTGCGGTGGTCGGTGAGTGGACTTGTCATTAGCATTTACCACGCCTTTCTGATGATCTGCCAACCGTAGTCCTGAAGCTGTGAATATCTCCAATGTCGCTGCTCTGGTCGATTCCGAGGGCAAGCCGAATTTCAAATACGTTGTTGAGGGCGCAAACCTCTTCCTCACGCAACAGGCTCGTATCTACCTTGAGAAGCGCAAGGTTGTTCTTTTCAAGGACTCGAGCACCAACAAGGGTAAGCATCGCTTGTTATCATTCACCAGGATTCCCAGTTCATAGCTATGTTCTCAGGTGGTGTCACTAGTTCCTCCCTCGAGGTGCTGGCCGGACTCGCTCTCTCCACCCAGGAGTATG
This sequence comes from Postia placenta MAD-698-R-SB12, assembly GCF_002117355.1. Lineage (NCBI taxonomy): Eukaryota > Fungi > Basidiomycota > Agaricomycetes > Polyporales > Adustoporiaceae > Rhodonia > Rhodonia placenta. The sequence continues at coordinate 348,470 of NW_020169850.1, read as the reverse complement.
TGGATTTGATGATCTTCAAGGATGGGAAGCCGTCACAGTTCTACGAGAACTACGTCAAGGACATCCAGCAGAAGATCACCGAGAACGCAGCAGCCGAGTTCCAGTGCATTTGGCGCGAGCACGCCCATGCGCAGGGCACCAAAGCGCGCACCATCATCTCGGACGAGCTGTCAAGCACGCTCAACAGCCTGCAGGCTGAGCTCGAGAGTTCGGATCTATATGACGACGCAACGACGCGCAAGAACGTCATGTCTCGCGCCATTCCCAAAACATTGATCGGACAAGTCGGTCTCGACACCCTGCTGCAGAGGCTGCCGGAGCCCTACCAGCGCGCGCTCTTCTCGAGCTGGGTGGCGTCACATTTCGTGCGTATCATTGCAGTCGCGCTAATATTGAGCACCTATTAATTTCCCAATCCGATGTACAGATCTACAAATATGGCGTCAACGGAACCGCAGTCGATTTCTTCCACTTTGTTCGCGATCTCGCCTTGTAGACTATCGCCGTTAAGATTCATATTGCCTAAAACGCCTTGGACTCTACTTGAATAGTCGTAGATATTGTCCCCTTGAGACTAATCATCCGGATTGTATTGTATCGTGATGGGGTGTAGAAAAGTGCAGCAATCAAAGGAATCTCCAACCGGCATGGCTCAGGTACTAATCATTTCATTGCGAGGGCTTTGCTCCAGGTTACGTTGACTTGCTGTGTATAGAGCAATGCAGCATAACTACACTGCGGGACACGAGGCTGAAACATCACAAGCAGGTTTTGTGCATCCTATATTGACGGTATCCTCTCTAGAAATACATACATATTTTCCCTTTCCCTCTCTTCGTTATTTTACCTCCTGCTACTGGCCACCCGGGTGGCCGACGTTTAGTCGAGCTGAGACAGTCCGTCCTTGAGATACTCCTCGAAGAGCGGCTTGTAGTCCCGGTGCCATCTGCTGAGCGCAGGGCGGCCCTCTGCGACGTCGCCCGCAGTCCACATGATGCGGAGCTGGTCGACCTCGCGACGGGTCTCGTTGTCCGGGCAAAGGATGTAGAACTTGCCCTGGCGCACCTGGTCAAGCTGGCGATGAAGAGAGTCAGGCGCTGCATATCGAGCAGCGAAAGGGATGATCTATGAGCACGTACCGCGTAAAGCACAGTCTCCTGGGGTGTCCAGGCGCCCTGGGGCTTCTCTGCGCCGCTGTTTGCGCCTGTCATGCCCGTCCACACCCACCCAGGGCTGAGACGGCGCAGGTAAGCAAGCAGTAGCAACAGAGAGAATGAGACGTACATAAGGAGATGGGCGGTGAGGTTGGACTCGGGTGTGCCGCGGAGCTCGTGTGCGAGTCCTTCTGTGAGCGATTTGACGGCCGCCTTGGAAGCGTTGTAGGCCGCGTTCCCTCTGAGGAAACAATCAGGAGATGAGGGACTGCGCAGGGCAGCTGATACGCACGGAGGGTTCGTGATACCCTGCTTGGATCCCGTGTTGAGGATGACTGCAGGGTTCTCCTGGTGGAGCATGGACGGCACGAATGTCTGCTGGACGTTCACGATGCTGCGATACCGCATCGGTGACCAGGCATCGACTGTGGTGCGACCACGACGTACCCGAAGACGTTCACATCGAAGATCTTGTGCCAGTTGTCCAGCCCATCCCAGGACGTGCCGTTCAATCCGATACCCGCATTGTTCATGAGCACGCCGACCTGCACAGACGAGCACGCGCACGCGGCATCGCGGGGTGGTCAGAAGCTCGTTCCGCATGCCGCGGGGCAGCGTCGCAAGTCGTCGCCAAGCAAGGGCCCGCCCGGCAGAGCTAGCTCACCTCGCCCCACGCCTCGTACACCTTGTCGCGCAGCCGGACGACGTCGTCGAGCTTGCTGACGTTGGTCGGCACGACGAGCACGTTCGCCTCGCCGACGATCTTCGCGACCTCCGCGCCGGTCTGGAGCAGGCCGTCCTCGTTGACGTCGGCAACGGCGATCTTCAGACCGATCCTTGGATCGCCCGATGTTTCAGCGTTTGCACTGCGGATCCGTGGTTGCTCACAACTCACTTTGCCAGTTCCAGGGCTGCAGCACGCCCGATCCCGCTGGCCGCGCCAGTGATCACGGCGACTCGACCTTCATGGATGACGGGGTGTACTTGGGAGTCGGTTGGTGCCATAGGAGTCTCGAATGCAAAAGATGAGCCTGGTCGGAGAGGAGAGGGTCGACGACTGGATCCGTTCACGGTGAGATTCATCGTGAGCCCCTATGTAAATAGCTGAGGAATTCGGAATGAGTTCGGGAGATTGAAGTGGCCGGGGACAGGTTCGAGCACGTTCTGGGCTTATATGTTGTTGCAGTTGTGCCTTGTGGCATGACGTTGAGGGCGATATCTCTCTCCAACGCGCGCTGAACAGTTTGTATTCACTCTATGTACTGTATACCGATACTGTTATCACAATTACAGCATATTCAGTCGCGACGAAACCAAGTAATCCCATGTCCTTTCGTTTGTGGAGATTGCCGCACCCGTTACTAAGTTATCTACGTCTCTTAGGTGTTACCGTGAGTTTTCTGTCCTTACTCAGCGGCAGATACCTCTACAGATGTTGATCTTACGCGGAGGGGTAGGCTGCCGCGGTAAGCCAAGAAGAAATCCTCATCTTCTCGAGGGGATTCGATGGCGTGACTAGAACGACCGTCAGCTAGCAGGAACAGAAAACAGGGTGAATAACTCTACCAACTGCGTACGTGCTTGACGACCACAGCGCGGGGCTGTAGGTCTTCGAGGTGGGCACTGCAGTGGTTACAACTCCACGCACACCATCTGTACCAATCGCGGATCTCCAGCTCTTTGATTCTCGCCCAACACGTTGAGGGAGTGAGCTTGCAAAATCTGAGCGGGTGTCTTTCTTCCTCCACATGAGCCACCTGCCAAAAATTGTAAACATCGACGTCAAAGGTGTATCATGCATCACTCACGTAGCGCCGCCAGCAGAATGCTTCATAACCAAGTACATGCCTACTCCCATCATTTTGAAGCAGGTTTGGGAGACATTTGGTACAAATGAACCGTGCATCTATTCTGTCGAGATCCTCCGGGCGTGAGGTATTGGGATCAAGCTGGAGTAGCCGTAGCAAGTAGTGAACAGCAGTAGGTCCCCTAGGCCAGAAACGCACGATCCTTTGCCCTGGGCTGGCCTTGACAGGATCCCGGATAAAGTACCTGTATTTCTGCCAACGAGATCCATAACGGCCGATAGTGCTTCCACAGTTATGTTGTTGAACCTCCGCCCAGGAGAACAGCAGGCCCCTGGTGCAGGGCCGCGTGGCTACGCATTTGAAAACTGCAGTTGCCAAAGAGAGTCGGTCGATCTCCATGGCATGACTGTGACCTGCAGCACCAAGCTCTTTGTACAGCCCTTCTCTCCGCCGCTCAGAGAGTTCCTCAGCGACCTCCGGGGCACAACTGAAAGCAGCTTCGTAGCGAGCCAGATCAGGAGGGGCATCCGAGTCATCATTGACGAGGTCATCAATCTCTGGTACCTGCCGCATGGTAGAGAGGCGGGGCAGTGTTGTCCATTGGATAGGTGTCAGAGTCCTCTTATAGTTGTTATAGGCGGGTTCGAGGGCCTTTATGCGCGAGTGTATGAGATGCCGACGCTCGCGTGCAATACGTGTCTCCAGTGCCTTGATCAGATGGGGCTCGAGCCTTCCGCGAACGCGCATCCAGTCTGGTAGCATGTCAGTCTTCTGTTGAAAGGTTGCATATGCCCAACAGACACTCACTGGTATCCGTGATTCTGTGATCACTCGCGCATATGATGCTACGAATACTTTCAATGTCTTGTTGCTCATAGGAGAGTTCCATAAATCTTTTGAGCGCTCTGTGCTGGTCGTTCAGTACAATGGATCTCCTTGAGACATTTTGAGACCCCAAACGTACTCTCCGTAGCGCACATTGTCACGTTCTTCTCTCTCGCGTGCACGGTCTTCGGTATACTCTATCATCCAATCGGCATAAGGGGCCGCAAACTGAACACACGTTAAGTATTTGATCATGAACTACGCAGTAGTAGCAGCGACCAACTGACCTTATACACAGATCGGACGTACGATTTCCGCGTCATGCAGAATGTCTCAAGCGCCTGCTCCGCACCTGCTTTGTGCAAACGCACATCGTCCTTTAGTTGATTATACACCGCAGACAAGGCCTGCACGTCAGGACCCCAATAGCATTGCCACTCATGATAATAATTAAGCCGTATGCGCCCTGCCGGGGTTCAAATTAACGCAATCAGTGCGCTGTCGTAATGCAAACCAGTGAAAACTCAACAGAAGGTGGAGTGCGGCACATAATCGAAGAGTGATTCGCGAGCGTCGCGACAATACCATCGGAAACGAGAGCGATGGACAACGCTGTGCCTCGAATCAACAGATGAAAGATAACATTAGCTAAATTCCATACGCACTGTTTCTTCAAACATTTTCTACAGAAGCGTCGCCGCATTGAAAGGTCAATGTGTTCGTTGTACCCCATACCGCACTAGAGGTAATCAAACATTTCAGCGAAGCACCCGGCAACAAATGTGTGCGTACCTGGCATTTCGGTCCCCCAAGGATCAAGCGGGCCCACTGTGGCTCGGAGACATCGGGAGGACACGGAGGAGTTCCATCAGGGACCCTCTGCAGAGCCATCTTCCAGACACCTCTTTGGTCAGGGGACATGAGGAATGAGCGAAAAGACCGGTTTGTGTCGACCAGCGTGATCAAATCGGACGGTAGAAGATAACTAGTAATCTTTGAATGATCTCAGAGTCAGCCCGGGTTCAAAACAAAATCCGACGAGGTGTTGAACAGACCTCCAGTATCAGGTCCAGGCTCAAGGTCAGTAACTTGCTTGCGGAGGGCGGTTGGCCAGAATGCGATGCTGTCACTGAAGGTGTCGATGTTTCTTCTTTGAGTTCAGGGCCGTCATCTTCGTCGTCGCTGCAAATGCTGGCTTCACTTTCGTTGTCATCGTCATCGCTAGAATCACTTGAATATTCGTAGCAATCGTCACTGTCACTGTCAGATTCGTCGACTATCCAATATTGTTCTTCGACGTATCCCGACCCGTGATTTTCCGTTTCCGTGTCTCCGTTATTTTCTGGACCGCTTCCTTGCTCAGGCGTGCGAGCTCCTGCTTCGCTCAACGCGTCTGTGGCGTCAATTAACGAGGCCGAATCTGTGGCATTGACGTTGTCGGCCATGTCTTGATTGTCCAGAATCCCGAGCTTTCAATGAGGATATGACGCGTGGGCACTAAGAAAGTAAACAGTGCTCTCAGAAGGAGAGAGATGGTGGTAGTCTCAAATGAGACGTGTGGTGCGAACGCGCTTTAAGACATCCGGTTCGCCACAATTGAACGCGGTCACGGGATCGACACGTCCGTGCGAAAGAATGAAATCATCATCTTTCGAAAGTCAACAAAGCAACAGACCTGAAAGGGTGTCGTGCACGACTTCGCAATAGAAGCCAAAGCTGATGGTGAATCTCCAATGCCTATGCCGAAGCATGCGCAGTATACCCGTACTGAATATCTATGATGTGGTTCACTAACTGGCCATGATCTGGTATAATAGAAGTGTGTTACTCACGTCGCTTGCCATCAGTGAGTCTGATCGCTGTGTATGTGCTTGACTCATGTCTTGAATATCTTGTCCCCGAAACTAGCTGGGTTGAATCGCTGTATTGGCGGGATATGTACGGGGGTATATACATCCCACTCATAATGCATCTCATCGTGTACTATGCTTGCAGTTATTTTCATCTTTCAACCTCATAGTGCTTGGGCTTTGAGAAAAAGATATGAGTATCGTGCATGCTATATCGAGAGTAACTAATCGGCCTTCCAAACGAGGCAGATAAAAGCCTTTGCCTCTTGCTGAATTCTCGAGCACCTTGCTTGGTCATGGACACTTTGCAACACGTAGATCATCGACTACCGTATTGGGCTGACGCGTCCGAGAGGGTGGCCTATCATCTATCGGGCATTCGGTTTCACAAAAAAGCTCAGCGCGGTGCGGTTGTGAGATATCGGCGACATCACAAGGCCTAGCTGAAGTCTGTCCTGTTATGGGACAAGCACTTGCTTCTCGGACTTGTGATTGTGTGCACTTCTCAGATTCTGAGTTGAAAGACGTCAGCTTGCAATGAAACTTGAATGTCTGAAACCGTCCAACCCGTACTATACGCTCCGCATAACCCTTCGAGTCTCCAGTATCTCCGAATTGTCCGAACTGAACCCGGTTCTATAGACAGGACGATTGTGCTAATACTTGAAAAGCATATGAAGACGAGGGGATCACAGCAAGGGCCGCGTCTATCTCAGGCCTCAGGGTCCTCATTCGGTTGCCTATCTCGGATGGTCCGCCTGCCGCCGCCGTCTCCGGAGCGCTGACCCCTGCCGTGAGCTTCTACACCACATTGCCCAAAGTTTCACCGCGACAGGAGGTCTATCGTTGTTTGATTTCACTGAAAATCTGCGGTAACCTACTAAGTTACTAGTAGCGACTTGAATGCGAAATAAACACGCCTGTTAGGATGGTCATTTGAAACTTCACTTATAAGTAAGTACTCGCCCATTTTCAGATTGTGTCCTAACATCTCTGCCGGATATACCGTCTTCGCAGGTCTCATGGCGAGATTGCCGTGTTTCAATCCGCTGCTGCATAGGTCATAGGTCAATCTATTTCACATTATTGGCTGCAGAAAGCGACTTTCCCAAGCTTTAACATCGAGATCATGCTTCTATCAAGAGTGGGAGGAGCCGTGTGAACCCCCCTACTCTCCTATCGTATTCTTCGCAAAATGGAGAGAAACATAATGGCCTCCTGCAAGGTTCTACGGAAAATATATCTGCGGTCGGTGTTAAATCATTACTCCTTCAGTCGATCCTCGGAAGTCTCCTTGTGCAGACGTTCTATTCACAGGTTTAAGTCGGTGACTTCATCTTCATTTTTTCACTTGGTTGACAAGCTTTGGATGAGTACAAGTCTTCAAACTTCAGGGCCTATCATTTTGAAAGCGGAGTTGCGGCATCCCTTTCCCCGAGGCTAGGGAACGAGTGTCGTAAGCTTGGTCCGCTGAGATGACTAGAGCCTGGAGCTTGTTTGTCGTGTCACGTCCAAAGCTTTGTGGTATCTCCCATTTTCCTTATCTATATTCAGCCAGCATCGAAGGTTCTTGGCCCTCCACCTGGCGTCCGATATGAGGAGCCATTTGAAAGAGATACCACTGGCGAATCTCCCTCTGTCGCACGTCTGCTCTCCAACGTTGGCAGCAAACTAGCAAGTGATGTTACAAGAATCCGCTGTGAAGGACACAAGTGAAGTTTACGTCAAGGCAGCCAGAGAAGCTATTTCCATGGCGGAAGAGAAGGAAGGAACCATCGTCGCCGATGATGTGCGACTGGCTGAGCTGGGATACAAGAGCGAGTTCCGGCGGGAATTCTCGGTGAGTTGCTTCTGCGACTTTGCGAAGATGCGTAAAATGAATTAAACATTTGCAGATGATCGAGACTATAGCGTTCTCGTTTTCGATCATGGCAGTGATCCCAGGCATTGCTTCCACATTGTCCATCTCGCTCCCCGCAGGTAAAGTGAGGTCTTTCAACAAATGCTCCGGCGTCGCTCACTCTAGGACGCCAGGTGGGCATGTTGGCCTTGTGTGGGGATGGTTCATTCCTTGTTGGTTCGTCATGTGCGTTGCAGCATCCATGGCGGAGCTGGCTTCGTCAATGCCGTAGGTGTCTCCACCCCTGCATCATATTCATGTTCTGACGACGTCAACAGGACGAGCGCGGGCTTGTATTACTTCTCTGCAAAAATGGCCCCACCACAATATTCTGCGCTCGCAGGCTGGATCACTGGCTGGGCGAACATTACAGGTCAAGTAACGCTAGTGTGCTCTATAGACTATACTTTGTATGTCTGTCTGCACCCTCCCCTTGATGTTCTCATTGGCATTCTGCAGGTCACAGATGATAACAACAGGCATAGCTGTTGGCACAGATGGTGCGGTGAATTTGGGAGCAGGTCCCACCTACGGAATTTTGCTTTCAATGCTGTTCATGCATGGTTGCATCTGTTCTGCTGCTACGAAAGTACTAGCACGCCTCAATCTCTTTTATGCATTCGTGACCTGTAAATCCGGCCCTCCTTTTCTCTCTGCAGTCGATACTGACATCTCACCAGTCGGGGTCACAGCGGGCGCGATAATCGCGCTCTTGGTATGTTCTGGTGAGAATAGAGTATCTACCAAAACCGCCTTCACGATGTATGAGAATCATACGGGATGGGAAAATGGTATACATGTCTTTGCGGCCTAGTTGTCCAAGCTCAACGAACATTAATGTTGCAGAGGGCTGGGCCTTCCTCTTGGCGTTCACGGTACCGATGTGGACATTCACCGGCTGTAGGTCTATATCAGGTTATATGCTATAACCGGGTTCTCAATTTCCCTCCTAGACGACTCCGCCGCACACATCTCTGAAGAGATATCAGGCGCCGCGCGTGCAGCGCCAGTCGCCATCCTGGTGTCCGTAGCATCAGTCGGATCCCTCGGCTGGATATTGTGCATTGCGGTCTCTTTCGCAGTAGCCTCGGTACCCACCATAATCAACTCCGAACTCTCGCTACCAATGGGCCAGGTCCTACTGGACGTGGTGGGCAAGCAAGGCATGCTTGCAATTTGGTGCCTCATCATCAGTGTCCAGGTATGCATGGTGTACGCGAGTGTCAGCAAGGAGAGTCCATTGACAAGAGCGCAGTTCCTGTGTGGTGCAGCACAAGGTGTCGACGCCTCCCGTGTCATCTTCGCGTTCGCGAGGGACAACGCGCTCCCCGGATCACGTTGGTGGAAGAAGGTAAATCCTCACACGCAGACACCGGTCAACGCTGTCTGGCTTGTGATGTTCCTCGCTGCAATCTGCGGGCTACTAGGATTCTCTTCTACTGCGCTCACGTCGCTTGCTGGGTGAGGCTTCCTTTGAGGCGCTGGACGCATACTGGCTTACCAGAAACTATACGGCAGGGCATCCGTTATCGGCATGTACACGTCATATGCAACGCCAATTTTCCTGCGCATGACCTCGGGAAGAGACAAGCTCATTCCAGGACCGTTCTCGCTGGGCCGGTGGTACCTCCCCATTGGCAGCATCGCCTGCGCCTGGGTGACATTTATTGTTGTCTTATTATGCTTCCCGATGACCAATGCGGCAAACTCGCAGAACATGAGTACGTCGAGGAAGGTTTGCTTCGTGTGGATAACCTAATAACCGTGGTATCGTACAGACTACGCCGTGGTGATCATTATGGCTGTATTTGTTTTCGCTGCGGCCTGGTGGGTAATCTCTGCGAGGACTTGGTTCGTGGGACCGCTCCCCAACGTTGAAGATGAAGGCTCGCTGGCGTCTACGGAGAAACTGGAGTAGCAGAGATCGTTGCAATTCCACAATCCAATACCACTTTATAGTTGCGGCCACGCTCCGTCTGACGTATCTTAATAGACACAAGCACATTATAAATAACAAAAGCTATCCTCAGTCGGTGCGCAGAGCGAGCAGGACCACTCGTATATTTGTTGCATCCATTCACTACTCGGAGGTCTGGGTGTGCTATCCAACGCGATTAACTTGCGGAACCCGGCATCCCAGCCTGCAGTCTCCCAATCAATACGCTCACTCCACACCATGATGTTGTGGCTCAAGTCGCTATGAGTGAAGACGTTTCTGTTTGACATGTCCCAAGCCGTGCAATAATATGAAAGATAGTGTTCAATTGTCTTATCAACATCAACCTAACATTCCAGGTTTTCCGGTGTAACCAGCTCGTCGCGGATAGCGTGGTGGGGATCTTCAGATGGCCTAGAACGTGTATCGTGATTCGTCTCCTGGCGTACGTACAGAATTAGACAGACGCCTACAGCAAGAGTTTGACAATCATATGACCGTAGCGGTGCGACTCTCACTGACAACTGGTGAATTTCGTCTGAGACCCGAAGCGAGATCGACAAAAATATATAGCGTCTGTTTGTCTGAGCTCTGTCAAACGCGCAAGGAACACACAGACTCGAGGCTCGCGCAAGATCTGCAAGGTACTACAAACAACAACAAATACAATGGCATGCCAGTGCGCTCGCCACAATTCCAACTATGTCTCCAATGAGCTCTGGCCTCATGTGCCTACTTCGGCAGTTGGTATCGGCAGTCGGTAGACCCCCAAGCCGGCAGGCGTGACCTGCCGCCAATTAGAGAGCAGTATTACCCGGGATCGCTCGCAATTCGATCAATTCTTGAAGTTTGGCTCGCCACTGGGCCAATCAAGCGATGGTGCAGACTTCAAGGGGGGTTTGCCGACTGCCCGGGTAGGCATAGTATTTGTTTTTGTGAAGTTGATGCAATGACCAGTCACTAAATATTCATAGGCTAATCAGACGGGTGTTGAAGCCCAGGCGCATGATCTAGATACGATCATAACATACCGTTTTGAGAATGGGTGCTCTAAACATCAGAGGTGAACAGCACTTCGCTCACAGTGTGTTAGTACGTGCCGAAGAGATCAAAGGTCTTCCGACTTAACTTCTCGCTAGAATTAATTGTGAGTCAGAATGAGCACGACAGCTGCATGATGGGCGCATAACGTGTTCATCGATACCAGCATCATCACGATACAGCCGCTCCAGGATGATTGCTCCGATGCCTGGCGCAACACGCGGTGGACAAGATTTTCTGGAGGCGAATACAAAGAGATAAGTAGGCCAAGTCCCTAGTCGTTGCATCGGACGCCTGCGTCCTCCTCTGAGGTCCCTCCTTCCAACAACGGCGCATCATCTTTGCCAGTCCCCTCTTGTAGTAGGTCTAGCAAAGCAGCTCAATATCGCCTTGTCTTTACCAGCAGTGTCGCCGTTTTAAACCTCGCATCGCCATAATTTCCCAAGCCCCTGCGGTCGATCTTTCTGTCTCGCTCCGCCCTCTCAATAGAGCGGGCCTCCTTCAGGAACTCATATCCCGTCGGGCTCTGCAGTTCACTTGACACGGAGCGGAGCGCGAGCTATCCCCCTTGTCCCTGCCGCGACGTTCCTAAGATTTCTCGGTATGTTTGACGTGCACTGCTTGATCGCGTCTACTAACGACCTTCCAATTCTAATCAGAGATCATGAGTGATTCAGAAATTGAGGACCATCGTCCGAACAGGGCGCCAGATACACTCTTACCACATCCTACCGTCGTCCCTGTCCCTACCGCCGCCTTTCACCATCACCAGTCACCTATATCTAACGTGCCTGCGGACGTTCTCTTGCTGATCTTCCGCGAGATCAACGAGTCTACCCTGCGGGAGTGGGAGAAAGGGGTACCTTTCCCGGACTCCGTCGCTTCCGTTTGCACTCAATGGAGGGATGTCGTGTCCTCCGTGTCCGCGTTCTGGAGCTTCATACTCATTGCTGTCGACGAGGCACGACCTACGCCATTGACGGTTGTCAGCCGCCACCTTTCTCATTCGAGAAACCAGCTTCTTGACATCCAAATTCGTCAGCTTTGCCTTCCATGGCACCCAAGGCTCTACAGGTCCTCCGAGCAGCCGGAGAATTGCGAAGACCCCGGGGAGAGGGACCGTGTCGCTGCCGTCATGAATCTGATTATGCCACATCAAGGTCGTTTGCATGACCTTTACTTCAACATCCTGCACCGCACGTCAATGCCGCGACCCTACATGGATTTCCACGGTACCTTCCCTCGCCTCGAGAACCTGACCATGATATACAACTCCGAAGACGGCCAAGACGACCGACTTGCCCTCCCCATACGCCCTCTAGACGCCCCTATTCTAGGGTTTCTCGATGTGGCTGGCCCCGTTCTGCGCCAGTTCCATGAGTCATCGATGACTTGGCCCTTTCCTGAACTCGGGATTTTGCTAGTTGGGCCATACCCGGAATACCCTCCGTGGCCAGTAGCCGATTTCGCGGCATGTCTCCGTAAGATGACCGAACTTGAAATGCTCGAAATGGAAGATCTAGAACTGGCGCATTCTGGACCAGACGGCGCCGATTCGCTCGATTGGTTGCAGCATTTGAACATCGAACGCATGCGCGGCGATGTCATAGGGAATATCAATGCACTCCTCGGCTTTCCTGTAACGGGACACGTGACGTACAACTCATGTTCGATCCCGACGTACGTTCGACTATTCGATAAGATGACACGAAGGTGCCATTTGATAGACATGGAGTCGGTGGATGTCTTGAATGTCCTCCTCAACGAGAACTATGATTTGGAGACGCTCGAGATTGAAGAAAGCATATTCACGGAGGAGATCATTGATGCACTCGCTGAGCCGTCGGACGAAGGCAGCTGGATGTGTCCCAATCTGACCAGCATCACCCTTTCAGGTTACTGCTTCGGCTTCTCCGATGAGAAGCCAGCACAAACCGCGTTCGTGAATATGATCAAAATGCGACACACCACGCATCATGTCTACACAGAATCTATTCGCCTGGGACACGAGGCCAAACTAGGTGTCGTCCCTCTAACCCATATCCGGATCGACATCTCGGTGTTGGACGATGACGTCGAGGCGCTCGATAAAGACGATTTAGAATGGCTCGACGCACATATCTATTCCGTGGAATGGGGAAGCTGGTCCGGAGGAACAGGGAGGCGTTCTCAGTCTGCAGATGACGGGGCTGAATGAGTCGAGGCTTGTGGTATAACCATCATAATATGGTGAACCGCCCTTTCACTCACCAAATGATGAGCAGGTGTGAGTCAAGGCATCGCGGGTGGCTGCTCGGATGATCGTGAAGCCTTGGACGATGACGAGAGCGCAGGGCCAGATGGATGTCGATGAATACGGTGAAAGAGAGCATAAGGATGGCAAATGTACGGTGTCAGGACGTCGGTAAACGGATTGAGAAAGCCATAGAAACGACCCGCATGAAGTGCTGCTTCATCAAGAAGTTGGAATTCAAACGTTTGCAACGTATTAGGATAACTCACAGTTGACTGTATTAGAATGCATTTTACTAGATGATTGTCTAATTTCCAAACCAGAGATATCCGACAAAATGGGTAAATATCGGTATCCCAGATCTGTACGACCATCGCCGTGGTGCAGTACTATGTCGCGGCACAGGCCACGCAGTGGCAATAATCACCGTGTATCAACTACAGACTGGTTGAGAAGGATTGAAGAATAATGCATGACTGAGGCAGATATAACATACAAGGTGACCTAACTCGGAGCTCTTTTTGATTGTAGAGTCTCCTCGTGGTACACTAAAATACTATCCGCAGAGCGTAAGCTGCAGATTCACAGCACTTGCGGGAGTCGCTTTGTAGGGCTCGTGTTCCCTTCAACCATCACCCCGGAACTCATCAAACCCACATCGCTGCAGGGGTTCAAATTGGTTCAAAATCTTCTTGATAGCGCGCCAGATCTGGTGAATTGCTGTATGCGATTGAGACTGTCTGATTCACGCCCGCATCCAAATAGTACGTTCGGCCTCATCTTCCATCCGCTTCTTCCTGTCCTGATGCGTCTGATCAAGTCATGGCAAACGAGCCAGTCAATGTAGAAAGCAACATCTCGAGCACGCTACCTCATGCAATGCTTGCGCCCTTCCAGCCACACCGTACATCCATCTCAGATATGCCAAACGACGTGCTGGTGCTGATATTTCACGAGATATTCGAGTTCGCTAGGCCTATGGGACGATGGATACGAACCGGATTGGAGTTCCCAGAGTCAGTTGCATCTGTCTGCTCCCAGTGGAGAGCAGTCATGTTCTCGGTGTCCATATTCTGGACCGCCATGCTCATCACCGTCGACGATAACCCCACACCGCAGTCTATCATTCGCAGATATCTTACCCTATCAAAGGAGCGGCCGCTGGACATCACCATTTGTCGAGATGAGATGAGCCTCGACCTCTTGAGAGCGCGCGTGTCTGAAGATCCGGAATATCGTGCAAGGCTGGCCGATCCTGTGGAAAAATGGCGGATGGCTGCTGTCATGGACCTCCTGACTCCGCACCAGGCTCGTTGGGAAAGACTCTATATTCACGTCATGCACAGTACGTCGCTCCCGCAGCCATACCTCGATCTGAGTGGTACCTTCCCGAGCTTGAAGTATCTATTAATACACTGCGTACTTGACGAAGGTCCAGATGAACGTTTCGCTCCGACGGCCGTGAACATAGATGACCCTATTCTCGATGAATGTTTCGCTCCGACGACCGGGATCATGGATGTTCCTATACTCGAACTGATGGAGGCTAGCGGTCTCTTTCTACGCCAAATGTCAGATACCACATTCCCCAATCTCGACGAGCTCACCATTGAAGAGTACCCACGACACTACCCTCCTTGGACAACGACTGATCTCATTACGTGCATTCGCAAGATGCCTGCACTCCTTACACTGCGTTTAGACAATGTCAGCCTCGAAATCCTTGACGACGAACTTCCCGATGATGACCGCGCATCAAAGCTTGAAACGATGGACTTCACACACATGTCGGGCGATGTACTGGAAAATCTCAACGCTCTCTTGGACTGGCCTGTACTCGAGGTTGTGGTGTACAACGACTGTTCGATCCCAAGGCCCGCTGAGCTGTTCCGCGCTTCTCATTATGGTGAGATTATGTACATGCAGACGGAGCAGGATGTTCTCAATGTCCTGCGAGATTGGGACGACGAGAATTGCACGCGTCTTCACATCACCAACAGTGCATTCACGGAGAATATTATCAATGCCCTGTCCGAGCCACAGCCCGATGGCAGCTGGATGTGCCCGTACTTGACCGACCTAAACCTTTCCGGCTTCTGCCAGGGCTTCTCGAACTGTGAACCGGCGCAAGTCGCGTTCGTTTACATGGTCAAGATCCGTCATGCGATGCACGCCAATATCGAATCTGCCGATTCAGAACACGCGGACTTTGCTGTTTCGTCTCTCGAGGAGATCAAGGTGAATGTTGAAGGGAATGGCCAAGAGGTCAGCACGGAGGCTTTGGAATGGCTTGATGCCAATGTCCCTGTCGTGACATGGGGTGATTGGTCCGGGGGAACGCAACAGTTCTCCGATTCTGCCTCCAGCTCTGAGGATGCGGAAGACCCAAGTGAAGAATGAACTCGGTCAATGTGTTACGTGTGATCCTGGTAAGCATGCTCTCTCCGCCGGGGTCACACCCCTAAGCTGATTTCATAAACCCATATTGCTAGTTAGTTTCGTTTCCAGACCTTATAGGCGGATCACGTGTGCTATTACCCCATTGGGTGGCGGAGATCTAAAAACCCCTGCACACTCTCGCCTATAAGGTCTGGTGAAATTTGCAGGGAGGGAAGGGGGTATCCATCACGCGTCACCGAAGTCACTAGTGACAACGCCGTTACCTCTCGCGTCTGCTCACGTACGTGACTGCGTCCAACGCGCCTCGCGCCTCGCGCCGCGCACCTCAAA
The DNA here is from genome assembly GCF_002117355.1 of Postia placenta MAD-698-R-SB12. Classification (NCBI taxonomy): domain Eukaryota; kingdom Fungi; phylum Basidiomycota; class Agaricomycetes; order Polyporales; family Adustoporiaceae; genus Rhodonia; species Rhodonia placenta. The sequence goes on along the minus strand of NW_020169850.1, from coordinate 332,993 downwards.
ACTCAGTCGCTGGTCGATGTATGCGCATGTATGCTACGGTAGCCAACCTACATAATCATGATGTTGTCTATTCCAACTACTCATCCGAGTCCTTGGCTGAGCTCGCTACGCAGTGTCGTTGACGACTCTGACTCCGACCCGCCAGCTTCGGATTTGGGCAGCGATATCCTTGACGACCACTCGGGGCTTCTGTCTCTGCAGACGAGTACTGGTGCGTTTTTGCTGCTTCCTCACGGGGTTTCTTGAGGATGGATGCCGAGAGCGTCGAAAGACCATACGAGAACTCGGCAAGAGTGAATATAGCGGAAGCCATACTACACGACGTACATAGATGAGACTTACGGAATGCGTCGCAGGCAAGATGCGCCGCAGGCACGTCAAGCGCCGGGGCGTGACGGATACCCCCCTCCCTCCCTGCAAAACTCACCAGACGTTAAGGGGGGGAGTCGTGCAGGGTTTTTTGGAACTCCGCGTCCAAATACAGTGATATTCCACGTGATCCCTTCCCCCCTTAACGTCTGGTTACGAGACTAATTGCTAGTAGCAGCACACCATGCGGTAGCCCTTCCAAAACTCCATGTACTAAATCGGATGCGCCTGCGGGTGAGTGAGTTTGAAATGAATAGATAAACCTGGGTACATTGGGGGGATTATAAATGTACATACTAACGAGACAATCACGACCGCTTCACCGGCATTGGTGAGAAAATCACTCGATACACCGTGGTCTGTAAAGGGTACAGATGCAGAGCGCACCGCCAAGAGAAAGAGCAGAGTAAAGAAAGACGAGAATGCTGACACATGGGGCCGCATAGTTCCATATACTTGACGAGTCGAGCGTGTCATTCATGTAACACGCGCAACATATCACCAGCCCTGCACATTGTGTTTAGGCATTCACGCCGCTCGTCGACGCACTCGCGCTCGCCGGGGCATCAATACCCATCTTCTTGCGCACCAGCTCAAATGTCTTGAGCATCTTCCTGCGCGCCCCCAGCGCCGCGACGCCGTTCGCCTCCAGTGCTGCCTCGTCCATCGCCACCATGTCACGCCAGTGCATCCCTTCGAAGTTCGGCGTATACTTGTGTAGCCTTAAGCTCCGCAGCCACCCGGGCACGTCATCCAGCAGCTTCGGGTCTACCTCCTCCTCATCCTTTTTCGAGTCACGCACACTAGGGGACTTGACCGAGCGCGCGCTGCCCAGGCCGCGTCCGCTGCGCGCGCCAGGCGAGGCCTGCGGGTGCATTCCCATGCCGAAGCCGAGCTGGCCGGCGGCGGCGGCCATCTGCATTGCGAGCAGTTGCTGCTGCTCGGGGGACATACCCATCGCGGCGAGCTGTTGCATGTTGAAGACGTTGCCGAATGGGCTGATCGGCATACCCGCAAACGGAGCCATCCCGAGGCCACCTGCGCCCGACATGCCCATACCCAACCCGGGGCTACCCATTCCTAATCCAAATCCTGCCATCCCCAGACCGTTGAGATTCGCCTCGTCATTGATCCTGCCTTGAGAGAGCCCCGGGCTCCGTATGTTGTTGAATCCTTGTCCTCCGAACGCGTGACCATTGCCAGGCCCGCTGGCGTTCCTCATGCTGCCAGAGACGTTGCGCTGCCCGTGCTGCTGCGGTCCATGGTTCCCATCGTCGCCGTACACGCTATCACTCCCATTCGTGTTGCTAGGGCCAGTACTGCCTCTCGATAGGCGGTTGAGTTTCTTCGGCGGGTCGGAAATTAAAGGCACGCCTCCTCCATTCGTCGTCCAATCAGTTAGCTTAGCAGCAGCGGCATCGAGGCTCTGGGCGGGATCGCGGGTATTCTTGAACATCGGCATGAGGGGAGTATTGACCATGCTCGCCCAGCTGTCTCCAACCATGGGAGACAGACCGTCGTCCAGCTTCGGTGACTTGAATGCATTAGCCACACCGGAGAAGTCGGTGCTTTTCGGGCGAGAAGCGGTGTTGGGAGCTGGTAGAGTAACTTCCTGCGCAGGAGAAGAAGGACGCTCATCGACTTGTCCCAAATGGTTTGAACCCGATCCCCACGTGCGGCTGTCTACGCCAGTCCCCAAAGCAGGGGCACTGATACGGTGAGCAGCATTGCTTGCCGCCTTCAGCTTAGCACGCTGCTGAGCAAGAGTAGCCGCAGGGTCGTTCCCTCCGGCAGAGGGTAAGTTCGCCGTGTCAGGAGATAGGTAACCGTTCGCGCTGGTTTCGAGATTGAGAGAAGGTCGATTGGCCGAGAAATTGCGCGCTGTCGGCGATGCTGGCAGGCCAGACTTGAGCCCAGGGGACTTCAAGTTCATACTGGCAAGCTTCGCTTCCATTTGGCTCTGCATGGAGCCTGATGACGTTCATCAGATGATATCGAATCCAGAAGCCGCATGTGACTTACTGCCAACAGCAGGGCTCAAGAGAGCCGTCATCGGGTCCGACCTTGACATTTGCTGCAGAACGGTTATAAAGAACCTGATCTGAACTTGAGTAGAATGTTGCAAAAGACTGTAAAGAGCGGCTGTGCGCTCGGCTTCCGACAAGACCTTGAACCCTGCATAGGTAATACAGTCAAACCTTATCAATCAAACAAGCCCATGATACTAACATTGCTCGATGGCACTCAATTCTTCCTTAAAGTTGACGTCCAAAGAGGCAGCAGCCATTTCTTCCTGTAAATCGAAAGTTAGTCACTGAATGATACAACTGATGGTCGTCATACCAGCGTCGCTTCATAATTCTGGAAAGTTTCGAACCATTTGTCGATTTGATCCGCTGTATTAGCATGTTAGGGGCAGTGCGTGCAATATTAAAGACCGAGCTAACCTTCGGGGGTCTGCAAGAAAGTAGCGCTACCCAGGAGCTCACTAGTAGGTCTAGCACCCGAAATCCCTCCAGGGCGAGGGGATGCTGACAGACCCGGCGAATTCACCGACGGACGGGCAGATGGGCCCATCGAGGCGCGGAAGTTGGGAGACCTGCCTCCAGCAGGACCAGGAGAAGGACTGGGGCTCGGAGGGTGAAGAGTAGCCATGTCTGGTGGTATGGAGGCTGTTGAGAAAGCTAGTGAAAGGATAAAGCGACGTCGAGTCGGTGTTGGCGGCTAGAATCAAGCAGCACGTTCCTATGGGCGTGCGACGTTGCGTCTAGACAAGACCAGCGGAGCCTGCCGGTCTAGGGAATGACAAAGTCGACGAAAACGACTCGGTGGACGACGAGGAGACGGTGGAAGTTGAGGACAAGATGGAGAAGAGAGGCGCGGTCCGCCAGTTCACTCATCAGAGGCTCTGCCGCCACTGGTCAACACGTACAAACAACATGTGGCTGGGCAAATATGCCACTGACTGTTCGACATCTTGTCCTGCATTTCCCAACTGTCGTTTGTTTGATCATCATATAACTGACATGCGACAGTTTCAGCCGAACATGTAGTTAGGCAGAGGTTCCAGAATGGCAAACAGGGGCCAGCCACAAGTACATCTAAGGAGCTTTAAAGGATCCAAACATGTACGATTAAGTGGTGAGCTAAATCTACATGGCTCGACTCCGTATCCTGGGGAAGAGCAAGTATAACAAGTAACAAGGACATGATGATAAAGTAAAATCACGGATGAAAGGCGTACCGCCCCATCGCCGTGGTAAGGAGCGTGTTGCCCGAGTCTGCGACTGTCGGCCGAAGGATGAAGTCGTGAGGATCATACAAGAACAAGCCATCATAAGCACAAGGGCGAATTAATCGTGAAAGCCGCTTCTTCACGCGGGGTCGGCCAAGACGAGCTTGCGCACCTCGCCGGTACGGCGTTCGATGGTAGCGTACTGCTCCACCGCCTTCCCCGCCTTGCGTTTCATTTCCTCCGCGCCCTGTACCTCGCGGCTCTTCACGTCCATAGCGGCGCGGAAGAGTTCCTTGACGTCCCACGACGCGAGTCGCAGGACTTTGCGTGTCTCCCGACTAACTCGCAGCGCGTGGGCGCCCACGAATGTACTTTCCTCGCCCTTCTCGCCATCCTGGACCAGCGACGCTTTGATGCGGCGGCCAACGGTGCGTGGGATGGTGCTAGGGAGCTCGAGGACGAAGTAGACACCCAATCCGATTGTAGCAGCACCTAGCACAGGAGCCGCCCACTTGCGTGCAGTCTCATTCTCCCACAGATCGCAAAGGCGAATGACACCCTCGACGAGGCCGCGCGCACCGAGTACTTTGCCGCCCACCATTGTAAGCGCCCCGACACCTACGGACGCAACGCCGAGCGCAGTGACCGCTTGCTCTCCCTCGACCTTCTCCAATTTGCCGTCACCGAACTGCACCCAGAAGTAGTTGTGCACGTCGAAAATGTCAAGGAATGTCGCCTCGAGCATATCCGAGCGCTGTGCAAGGCCGATACCCAGCCCGTACGTGCCACCGGCGACGATAGCACCACTGGACATCCGCCGGGTCTTCCTTCGCCCAGTCTTGTCAGGGCGGAACATAGCCTCGGGCATGAACACTCGTCGCTTGCGCTCAACGCCTTCAGGAAGGTGTTCGTCGGCAAGCGCTCCAATGCGGTTCACACCGTCGACAGTCGTGAGGCGCGCCTCATCCTCCGCCACCTTGACAGCTACGTCGAGGCTAGTAAGCAGAACACGTCTAACGTCCTTCACGTAGTCCCAAATGCCGAGAAGACCCGGGTAGGAAGGCATACTTAGCGAGAGCTGGTCAACGCCTAGTTGGCCTTGTCCCACGCGCTCGAGGGCATCAGTGAGGAACTCCTTGGTGCGCTTAAGCGTGGTCGCCACTCCCTCTTCTTCCACCATCTCGAGGCCATCTTCAAGCTTCTCTCGTCCATTCTTCATCTTGTCCAAAACGGGACCTGCCCGATTGAGGTCTTCCCGTGCCCGTTCAAGCTCTGTCTCGGCAACGATCGCATTCGCCCCGACGAGGAGATCCACGTCGGACAGAATATGGTGTAGGTAGGTGGACGCAGGCGCCAGCTTGGACTTAGAGCGCTTGACGAGCACGAACGAACGGAGAGACGACTCGAGGTTGTCGAAGGCGGGCGTGCCGTTCTCTGCCGCTGCATGCGAGTCGACAAAGTGAACCAAGTCCTCGGCATCTTTGTACGTCGCAGGGCTGAGCTGTTTGATTTGCTCCAACACGAGCCGACGGCACTTGGCCTTGTCACGGATTTGCTCGTACTTGTTCACCACGATGAATATGTACGCCTTCTCCTTGCTAGCAGTCGTCAGGAACTCCTTCGCGGAGAGTGTGAAGTGGTTTTCCGCAGACACGACGAAGACCACAACATCGATCTCTTCTTGACGGGCAAACACGGCCGTGGTATTCACGAGATCACGATTCAGGCCGGGTGCATCAATGAGGGAGATGTTAACGATGCCGTTGCTAAGGAGAGAGCTGGCAGGGTCTCGAGTATCAGAGAGGTAGATCTTCAATATCTGGTGCTCGTCCTCGTTCTCCGATATTATCGTCTCGAGGTCGGAGAGGCTCGCACGAGTGAACGTCGACTCGTCGTCAATAGAATATGACACGCCCTGCTTGAGAACGTGCACCTCCTCCTTTCCGCCGTTCTCCGCCACTGAATCGTGGACCTCGCAAAAGGCAGTCGTGCACGGTTGCTGGTCGATCGGCATTATCTCCCGACGTAGCAGCGCGTTCACAAATGTCGACTTGCCCGCATTCAGGTCGCCCGTGACAAGAACCTTCGAAGAGGTGTCTTCGACACGCAGACGCAGCCTGTCCATGTGGTTGACTGCGGTGCTGATCCGCTCGTCCAAAAGGTTTGCAATCGACGACTTCTCTAGCTGCGACACGAGGGTGGCAGGCGAGCTGGAGGAACCATGTGCACCGAGCTTGAGATCGAGCCGGAAGACATGGAAGTCGGCGGAGTCGGCAGCATGGTCGTCCTCGTCCTCAGCTGTCTCAGGCTCCGCCTCTGCGTCAGCGATAGACGCTAGAGTGACCGAGCGTGCCGTGCCCGCGCCAGTGGTGTTTATGACGACGTCGGCCTGGAAGTTGGGGTCGTCGGGGAAGGATAGCGAGCGCCGCATGCCCTTGCAGCTCTTGCGCCGCGAAGGCTCTCCTTCATGCGGTTGCTCCTGCAACTGGGGATAGCGAACGACCCATGAGTTCTTGCTGAAGTCCCTGAGGTCGCCCAGAATGGATTTTGTCGAATCAATAGCATTGAGCAGTCTGAAGTATGTGAGCTCGTGTCTTTGAGAAAGTATTTTGTTGCTACTCACCTATCTTTCTGCTCAATATATGCCTCCTGGACATCTCCGGGATTGCGAGATTTGACTGCCTGTGCAGACGCAGCAATATACGACATGGCCGTAACAGGCGTACTTCCGGAGAAGTCAATCCTTTGTTGGTGTAGTTGTCGTCGTCGTCGTCAACGATGAAGAAGTAATATGACAAATCCAAGAGCGTATGAGAATCGCATTTGCGGAGCGGAGTTGTCGATAAGACCTTATACTGGTATCGGGCCGGCGTCGGAGTAATGACAACCCTGTGGAGATTGATGGAAATGTCTCCGGTTTGTGCCGGTGTTGGTTGACTACGCAAGAACGCCATTATTTATATAGCGATTGGCCTCATTAGGATTTGAACACGACTGTCATTCACCGGTAAGCTCCATGCTCCTAAAACCCCACACACGAGAGGTGAACTTAATGTTATATATGAAAATGACATCACGTAATCCTCATATGGAAGGACAGAATAAGTAGCCGAATAAGATGACAGGATTAGCGCACGAGTCATCGCCAGGCGTTTCGCGCGACGAAGTATGTACATAATTCTGTGACTGGCTCTCGCCGCATGATCACCAGCACTCCCTGTTATGAAGGGTATGAAGTCAGCTTGGTTATTCGGTCTCGATGAAGAGAATACGCGTACTATGACCCCCACGAATACGTTGGTCGAGTTTATTCCTCACCCTCATTTTCTGCTCTCAGTCGAATTCCTCCGGACCAATCACCCCATGTCACAGAGTGAACGTTGGCATCGAGCCACTCCAGCGCCTCCGTGCTGACTTTTTGGACATTCCCTTGAATGTTCACCCTGACCCCATAGAGAGACGAAGCTGCAAATGAACTGACATATCCGGTACTGGCCTCCAGCGCATGGCGGATCTTGATCATGCGAATGAACGCGACTTGCGCCGGTTCACAGTCCGAGAAACCCCGGCAGAAGCCAGAAATGCTGAGACTGTATAAGTACGGGCACATCCAGCTGCCATCGGGCTGTGGCTCGGACAGGGCGTGGATGATATTCTCCGTGAATACACTGTTGGTGATGTGAAGACGCGTGCAATTCTCGTCGTCCCAATCTCGCAGGACATTGAGAACATCCTGCTCAGTCTGCATGCACTTGATCGCACCATATCGAGAGGCGCGGAACAGCTCAGCGGGCCTTGGGATCGAGCAGTCGTTGTACACCACAACGTCGAGTACAGGCCAGTCCAAGAGAGCGTTGAGATTTTCCAGTACATCGCCCGACATGTGTCTGAAGTCCATCAGTTCAAGCTTGAGTGCGTAGTCGTCATCGGGAAGCTCGTCGTCAAGGATTCTAAGGTTGACATTATCCAAACGCAGTATAAGGAGTGCAGGCATCTTGCGAATGCACCTAACGAGGTCGGTCGTTCTCCAAGGAGGGTAGTATCGCGGGTACTCTTCAATGGCGAGCTCGTCGAGATTGGGGAATGTGGTATCTGACATTTGGCGTAGAAAGAGACCGTTAGTCTCCATCAGCTCGAGAATAGGGACATCCATGATCCCGGTCGTCGGAGCGAAACGTTCATCTGGACCTTCGTCAAGTACGCAGTGTATGAATAGATACTTCAGGCTCGGGAAGGCACCACTCAGATCGAGGTATGGCTGCGGGAGCGACGTACTGTGCATAACGTAAATGTAAAGTCTTTCCCAACGATCCTGGTGCGGAGTCAGGAGGTCCATGACAGCAGCCATCCGCCACTTCTCCACAGGATCGGCCAGCCTTGCACGATATTCCGGATCTTCAAAGATGCGCGCTCTTATGAGATCATGACTGTCGAACCACATCTCATGTCGACAAATGGTGATGTCCAGCGGCCGCTCCTTTGACAAGGCGAGGTATCGGCGAATGACAGACTGTGGTGTGGGGTTATCGTCGACGGTGATGAGCATGACGGTCCAGAATATGGACACCGAGAACATGACTGCTCTCCACTGCGAGCAGACAGACGCAACTGACTCTGGAAACTGCCATCCTTTTCGTATCGACCGTGTACCAGTGGAGTCGAATATCTCGTGAAATATCAGCACGAGCACTTCGTTTGGCACATCGGAGATGGATGTACGGTGTGGCCGAAAGGGCGCAAGCATCGCATGAGGTAGCGTGTTCGAAACATCGATTTTCACATTGACTGGCTCGTTTGCCATGACTTGATGAGACGCATCAGGACGGGGATCAGGATAGTTTAACGGAAGATCAAGCCGGACGTACTATTTGGACGCGGATTTATAATCGACAGGATTCGGAGCGCTATCGATGTATTGAGCGAACCTCTGCGGTGGTGGCGTGGGCTCGATGAGATGGGTGATGCTTGCTGAGGGATGGAGGGGAACCCGAGTCCTGATAAGCAATTTGTGCAAGCGTTGTGGGACAGCTTATGTTCTGCAAATACTTGACTCGGGGTAAACCACGAGGTGAGTGCAATGGTAAAAGATCCGAATCACCGACTCCCCTCAGACAAGTTACCTTGTATTTATCCATACTGTGTTGTTCTTGACATCTCAACCGGCCAGTGACCGGCACAGTATCTACAACCGCTGCGCGGCCTGCGCTTGTCTACCGTAGGCAGACATCGAACTATTACCAGTGGATGGTCCCCCCTCTTGATGGCCAGGTGACACTTTGTCACATCAATGTGACGATGCTGGTTCAGAGGTCCGCTCGGCTCACAGGGCCGGGGACTGAACGTTTGCTCAGTGGCGTGTGGCTCCACGGTGATCGGCAGGTCCATTTTGTAACTCCGCTCGCGTCCGCCGTGGCCATCGTGCTCTCGGGCGTGACATCGCCATCAAACCCCTCGAAAGAAGGGACTCTTCAACGGCTCATCCGTTCGCTCTGATTCCAGTTGGAGGTGGAAGCAGGCATACGAAAACGTAGGTGTCCATATAATTTCGAGGGTAGGGGAGTGCCCGGTTGTTGCCCATCACAAACCTGGCTATCCAGAGGACCAGAGGGGGGGAGGGGGGGGGCATTCACTGGTAAAACATAGTATCCTCTTCAATGAGAGGGAGGACGGACATAACGAAGGAACAGCCGGGTCTATTTCGAAGCAGCGCCATCCGATCGGACCGTAAGACAACATACCAGACCTGTACACGCTTATGGGTTCAAACGTTCATGGCTTGAGGTATGATATATTACAAGGCCATGGTGCAAGGACAAGGCTTTGAGTGACTCCGACGCTTGACACCTACCTCCATGGTCGGATGAGAGACACTTGAGACATTCACTATTGCAAATCAGGGCCAGTGTGTATGTAGAGCCTCGTTGTATTCACGTCAGAGTGCGAACAAGACAGATTCGCCAAGGAAGTCAACATTCCACGTTCAGTATAATGGGGCATTGTTATTCTGCATGTGCACTGGGCGACACGATACAGGGGCGTCGCGATGCACGAGCATCCTCTCATTCAATATATGATGAATGAAACTACACGTTAGGGATGGCGCGACTTCTGCAAGTAGTCTCTTTCGCATTTCGTAGCCTGGTATATCGCGCAGGCCGGTCCGTGTTCTCGTGGAGATAAATACTGGCGTTATCGTACAAAATGGAGGCGAAGGCTGCCTCATACCGCAACAAGTTATACGACGAAACTTCATTACTGGCATGTCCTGGGAGGAGATCGGCCATCGACAGACCTAACAAAGAGTGAGACTTTCGGGCCCTCCGTCCAATGTAAAGCAAGCACATAGAAGTGTCAACTTTAGACGTACCTCCAATCTAGCCTCCGTTCGCAGAGTCTTTGACAGCCTTCATAATATCTGCAGTAGTCGCGACAGCTCCAAAGATACCGCCCTCGTGTTGGACCATCTCTACAGCAGCACGATGCAGACCGTCCGTACCAGCACCGCTTGCATCTTCGACCAGTAAGCAATCATAGCCGCGGTCGTTCGCCTCGCGCATCGTCGAGTGCACGCACACGTCCGTCGTGACGCCACATATCACGAGATTCCGCACGCCGCGTATCCGCAGCAGCAAATCGAGGTCGGTGTGCGCGAAGGCGGAGCGCCCGGGCTTGTCGATGACAGGCTCGCCTTCGAGTGGGTACAGCTCGTCGACGATATCGTGTCCGTGCTCGCCTCGAACGAGCATGCGTCCCAGGGGGCCTTGGTCGCCTATACCGAGTCCGCTGGAGTTGTTCCGCGAACGGAAGTGCTCGCGTGAAGAAAGTGTGGAGAGGTCTGGGCGGTGTCCTTCGCGTGTGTGATAAATGGGGAACTGCCGTTCACGAAATACTTCTAGCAACTGAGCGATCTTTGGGATCACAGTACGGGTGTGTTGTACAGATCCGCCTTGATATACCAGATAGCCCTGCTCATGGCAGACTGATTTATGGCGTGAAGCGGCGGCTTAGCAATTGATCACGTATAGTGGTAGGATTCATGGTACTGACAATCATTCTGCATATCGATGATCACCAAGGCCGTCGACGAGCGTGAAAAGGAGCCATCTTGAGGCCATAAATATGGTTTTGCGGGAACTGTGGGCATGTTAATCGAGTTCCAATATCCAATATCCAATGCCTGAGGTGGGTAGTCAAGCTCAAGAACGGATGCGCGATGATTCCTGGTCCATGCGAACAGCACGTGATCCTGCAGCTCCCCCTGCGTGTCTGCCGCTTTCTCCCAACTCCACGTACACGACGTTCCACACAAGGGCAGTACGCCTCGTGCCACCATATCAAGACACTCGTGGAAGGCTGTAACTCAGGCACCGTTCACAAATGAGATTCTTCTGATCTGCATGATCCGCATGATCCGCATGGCGAGAGACATCCCCAGTGACCTAACAAAGTTACATCTTTTTCAGGGAGAGTGCTTTGACAGTTAAGCAGCCACGACCTATCGTATAAGATAGATGCAGCGTTCTGATGCAACGTCATAGAACAGGAAGTCTTATTTCCTGCTGTAGCTATACAAGGTTGTTTACACGTGTGTTAATCTGGACCCGAAGATGAGCATATTAGTTGACCTAACGATCACAATCCAGATCTCACCTACTACCCAAGTGTGCGTATGTCTAGTACACCGAGGGCATGCTTAACATTCGTCCACCGTCGATGAGGTGCACGCATCCATCGACGTAAGCTCCAGCCTGTGCGCATGCGTTGTTAATCCCCCACCGAAGAATTTGTAGAAAGATGCTCTCACTTTGCTGGCAAGGTAGATTACGAGGCCCCCCATATCATCGGTGCTCCCAGCCCTCTGCAGCGGTATTGTTGACTTGACCATCTGTTCTGACAACAGGTCGCCTGTCATTTCTACACTTTTCTTTAGTCTCGTGCCAGCAATACACAACGGTAAGTGAAGGGGGCCGCACCAGACGGGAACAGACCCGGAGCGATGACGTTGCTCCTGATCTGCCAGTCCTTCAAGTAGTGCGCCATCATCTTACCCAGGTGCGTCACCGCCGCCTTGCTGAGCGTGTACCCGAGACTGAACACGCCTGAATCCTTGCGGACTGACGCGATGCTCGAGACTGAGATCACCTGGCTTGTGACGCCGTGAGCCTTGCTCCGAGTGTTTCCCGCATGAAGCAGCTCGAGGAACGCGACGGTACAGAACCAAACGCCCGACACATTCACGTGGAATGTCTGCCCGAACGTGTCAAAGCTCTCAGCACCCCAGAGTGCCTCTTGCAGGCGTGTGATGTCACCGCCGGCTTCAGCGGGTGTCGGCAGCTTGGGCTGCTTGCCAATCATCACACCCGCGTTGTTGACGAGCAAATTGATGTATCCGTGACGCGCTTTCACCTGCCCTGCGAGAGCTTCCAATGATGCACGGTCTGTAATGTCGCTTTTCAGCGCGATCATGTTGCCGTGCTTCTGCAGATTTCATGTAAGATCGCGGTGCGAGTCACCGAAGGAAGAACGGAATACGCACACTGCGCTCCTTGACGGCTTTGTCAAGAGCTTCCTGCCGCCGACCGACAATGTAGACGATCGCCCCGTTGTTCTCCAGCGCAGTTGCGATCATGAGGCCGATCCCTTGAATGCGTCAGTACATAGCCACCGGCTGGCTGCATTGGCTGCGACATACCAGTAGCACCTCCCGTCACCACTGCAACAAGGCCCTCGACGCTGAAGAGCGTTGCGTAATCCGAGATGAATTGCGAGGCCATCTTGATATAAAGCCTGTGCTATTGTACTGGCTGTTGAGGGAGAGAACAGCGTGTGCACAATGCCGGCCGGGCAGTTTAATAGGTATCTCGGATAAGGCTGCGACGCGATTATGATGCTGACTGTACAGGAGTCTTCAATCTGGCTGACTGTACACGCTAAGGTAGGGAAAAGCGCCGGTGCCAGAAGGTCAGACATAGATATCTGGCAGAGCCGGCGCACGTTGAAACAACGGTCTACGCTACTCTCGGGAAACCAGCCAGAAGGTCAGACATAGATCTCCTCATCCGTGCAGGTTGAGAGGGTCCTCGGCCATCTCTGAGGTGCCACATGAAGTATTCTCGAGCGATTACGGTGAAACGTGGATACGACGCAAAGTCAAACAAGTTCGCATATGCAGGCAGGACACTCGGCTTTGCCGTGGCGGAGGCACAGAATTTGTCACGAATAGATCAATGACGGCATTACTGACAGACGATCGAGGTAAAATTTGATCTCACAACAAGAGCGGCTTTTTATCTTTAAGACTCCGCTCTAGCCGCGCTGAGGAAAAGTCCTACCGATAGAATGTGCTCTGAGGTGTATCATGATAATTATACGGTATTCAACAGAGACAACCGCATCAGACGCGGCGTTACAACCAATAAGCAATAGTGCCTCAAGACGAGAGCCATCCTCGCAGGAAAGTGTTTGAAGAGCATTGAACCTATCACTCGTTGCACGTTAACGAAGGTGGCTTGAGCGGACAGACAGTCCCAGAAGCAATAACCCGAAACGGTGATGTAGGTCATGTTGATATACACCTAGACACCCGCAGACAGCCCGTACTGGTGCAGTATGATATCCGCACTCTCATCAAGGGCTTTCTGTTAGGCGAAGAACGGCCACGCTTTCCCGCGAGGATATATAGCGCTCTGCTTGAGTTGAACGGGTATATGGGGGTTCGACTAGGATTCCAATATGCTATCCGGCGTGCCGCAGTTGTCCGAGTCGTCGGGTGTGCGGAAGGCTTACACACCCGCATCTTCACTCATGCTAAAGCCGCAGTTCCTTGACACTTTGTCGCCCGTTGAGCGCAAGGCATGCATCGCCGTGGAGTTGGTGAGTGAATTAGGTTGCTGTTCGGTGGGGAGGACGGCGCTGTGCGAGAGAAAGAAATTGAGTGGCTGGTCAGACGAAGGGCCAAGGAGCTGTTGGCAATGAAGGTGATACCGCCGCTGGGTTGTCGGTGACGGACTCGATTTCGCTCATCAACGATTGGCGGTCCCACATTTGAGGCATGTAGCCTACCAGGGGATGTACGAACACATTGTGATGCTAAGCAAGTCAAACCAATAACGGTAGAATATGACTGTAATCGATGAGCGATCCACTGCTATCCATACAGCGAGTCGTGTGCGAGGATGGATCAATCGTCGTCTCGCAACATACATATGAACCTTAACACGATACGTACGCTGAGGAATCCACTGCACCAAGTCGCGTCGTCAGTATGGTGCAGATTAGACTGAAAGAGTCGCTATGATCATGACGCACCACTTCCGATTATGCGTAGGTCTCCCTGTCAGGTCCCTCAACCGAAGACTTGGACTTGAAGTACTCCCCGTTACCCCCTGACCAATCACCCCAACGTACGGAAACGAGATTGGCGTCGAGCCATTCAAAATCATCTGCCTCAAGATAACACCGGAAACGTCCTTTGTCGTCCACCGTGAGCCGTGTCAAAGACGAGACGACATGGTCAGGATGTCCCTGTGGTGGAAGTTGTGTGCTGTTATTGAAGGCGTAGCGAGCTTTGATCATGTTCACAAGGGCTCGTTGCGCCGATTCGCTGTTGGAAAGTCCATAGCAAAAACCTGAGAGAACGAGCTCGGTCAAGTTCGGGCATGCCCAGCTACCGTCAGGTAGAGGCCCGGTCAGGTATTCGACGATGTCCACCGAGAATGGGCTGCTCTCGATGTGGAGTGTGGAACACTGTGGGCCATTCCAGTCCTTCAAGAAGTTAAAGATATCTCTTTGTGGAACGATGTTCCTATGGTTCAGCATGTTCGTCAGAAGGCATGATCCTGATGTATGGAACAGCTTGAACCGTCGCGGGAAGGTGCAACCGTAGTAATGAGCACGGGTGACTGTGGGCCGGCCTAAACATGAACTGATCGCCTCTATATCCTTGCCGTTCATGTATGTAAATTCCACTTCTTCGATCTGTGGAGGACTTCCGAGGTCGGGTGGGGGGAGCTCATCGCCAGATGAAGCCAATTCGACGCTGTCGCAACGAAGCGTGCGTAGCAACGGGAGTTTAGGCAGCAGCTTAACGAAATCGACCAGTGAGAATGTATATTTTCCGTTGTGAAAGCTCGCATCAATGATGATCTCATTGAGTTTGGGGAGCATTGGAGTTCCACGTTCAAGTATTTGGCACAAGGCCCCCCCATAAATGTCCATCGACTCCAAAATGGGTGCCTCTAGAGTCCCGGTGGTCGGAGTGACATTTTCGACTTGACCCCGACTGTAGTAGCATTTAAAGACTAGATGCCTGAGATGTGGCAAGGTGCCATAGAAATCGATGTGAGGTCGCGGAAGGGATGTGCTGAACACGACATCGACGTAAAGTCTGTGCCAGCGCCCCTGGTGCGGGGTGAGGAGGGCCATGGCAGCAGCGACCCGAGCCTTCTCGTGCACGTGCAACATAGAAAGTTTAGTGGCCTGCAATGAATACACTTGCTCAATGGGAATGCCCCGGTGCCACTCCGCTTTATCATGAGTACAGATGTTGATATCAAGGGGTCTATCCTTTGACAGTTCGAGATATCGACTGACAACTGACAGTGGCGTGGGCTTGTCTGAATCGGGGTCGGTAGCGATGAGCAAAACGCTCCAAAACTCCGACACGGAGAACATCACTGCCCTCCATTGCGCACAAACAGAGGCAACTGACTCTGGGAAATGTATCCCCGTCTTGGGCTTGCGTTGACCTGTGCAATTGAAGACTTGACGGAAGATCGGTACGAGAACGTCGTCCGGGATGTCAGCCATGGATATCCGTCGAAGACGAGGGTTTGGATTGGGAGAGTGGGTAATCTGATGGGGCGCAACAGTCTCGTTCGGAGAGTCTCCATATTGATTCAGCATGACTGAAATCGTACGTGCTGAATTACTACTACGACGAGCAGAAAGCAAGAGGTCGCACGTACCTGCTGAGCGACTGGTCAAGGGTGAGTCCAACGAACTTGCTCACTGCGTCTAAGGGTCGTTGACGGTGCGAAAGTCAAAGGTGCTAGCAAGGGAATCAAGCGATGAGTAGCCTATAAGACGTGTAAGGATGGAGCAAAGTAGTCGACGGGACAATGACCGTAATGCGTGGTGCAAAGCACAGTACCGACGTCGTATGGACTTTCGACAATCTTCACGATATTCAAAATATTTCAAAGCCCGAAATACCTAACATCATCGGAAACAGCCGTATCTTCAAATTCCCGCGTGCAATGACCTTCCGCATTCACTATGGACAGCGATTTACAGCAAAACCAATATTGATAAACCTCCCTCGCAAAAAGTACAGATAGGCGGCATGGAGCATAGCGGCGCTCGGCGCCTCGGGGATGACGTGCCCTCATCCCTTAGTGTTGTTCACGGCAGCCATATTTAGTATGTAATCTACGCCTATGTTTCGATATTCGTCTAATTGTCGAGGTCTACATCGTCGCTCTCTACTTCTGCAAACAAAGGTGGAAGACAACGATGAACTCTGCGATACCAGTAGCTTCCTTCATCTAACCATTAGTCGTGGAGTCAAACATGTCTTATACACCGGAATTCCTTCTGAGGAGGGATTTATCGTCCATTACTGACAATGACGGCGAGAGGACATCGGACGAGGGGATTACAGCGAGCTTCCACCTCACGATTCTCCGTAGCCTATCGGCCGCTCGTCGACGTCTCTGCACCACTGCCGACTCCTGCCGCGAGCTTCTGCCCCACTTTGCCGAAGTGTATACTTCACGAGAGAAGGTCTATCAATATTGGTTTTGCTGTATGAGTGCACACTATATAAACTCGAGCTTTAGTGCTCAGCCTTAATGCTAAATCACAGAAAAGAGAGCGGTGTTGGGCCATCCAAGATCTCCTTTGGCGGTCTCCTTGGCACATCCTTCAGGGTCCACAGTGAGCCTTACGGTCGTGAGTCGTGTGCTGTTATCCAAAGGCGTAGCGAGATTTAATCATGTCCACAAGGGACTGATGGTTGGAGAATCCCTCACAGCAACCTGAAAGAATGAGCTCGGTCAAGTTCGGACATACCCAAGGCTCTGATGGGGTATTGGATGGAACATCAGATGCTCCACTTTGCACATCGCCGAGTTGATCACTCTGGTACAAGCTACACACATACTTACCTTAAGAACACACCATTTCCCCATGCGTGGACTGTTCGTTTATTCACCAGCACTCACGGGACTCATGCGCACAGTTTGCTCCATCTCAACCTGCCCCGGTGATATTGTCCCCACTGGCATGTAACGTTACCATGTCCTAAGCCATTTGTGCATGTAAGGGCGAGGAGCGGCATCGTATGGCAACTCGGGCCACATAAGCCTAGACACTCAGTTTGCGAGCGTTCCCTAGGAGTTAAACACATGCGCGTGTGCAGACATCACTGCAGATAAGTAACGCCAAAATACCACAGTAACAGCTGCGACGAAAGCGTGCTGGATCGCGGTCATGTCGTCGAGAACACTGGGGGCTCATTTCATCGCTGGTATGGCGCTAATTCAAAGCGCATCGCAAGGGTGTTTCGATACAGGCCTCACATGGCTGCACGCCATGAGCTGGCGGCCCACAACGCCAGTGCGCTGCGCGCCGGAACCTCCGTCTTCTAGTATACAGACGACATGGAGAGCAACCGCCCGCCATCGATCAAGTGGACGACGCCGTCGACGTAGGCCCCCGCCTGTGCGCCATGATCAGCCGCAGAGACGACGACATCGCAGCGTGGCTACACACCTTGCTAGCGAGGAAAATGACAAGGCCCCCCATGTCGTCGGTGCTCCCGGGGCGCTGCAGGGCGATGGTCCTCTTGACCATGTCCTCCGACACGATCCCGTCCGTCATTTCTGGGCGTACGCTCGTCAGACACCGCCCACGCGCGCCACACCACCGCCACGGCACCAGGGCCAGGCTCGGGCTCGGGACGCACCGGACGGGAATATGCCCGGACATATGACGTTGCTCCGGATCTGCCAGTCCTTCAGGTAATGCGCCATCATCTTCCCCAGGTGCGTCGCCGCGGCCTTGCTCAGCGAATACGCGAGGCTCGACACCGCCGCGTCCTTGCGCAGCGCCGCCAGGCTCGACACCGTGATCACCTGGCTCGTGAGCCCGCGCGCGCGTGTGCGCGCGTTGCCCGCGTGCAGCAGCGCGAGGAACGCGACCGTGCCGAACCACGCGCCGCTCACGTTCACGCGGAACGTCTGCGCGAAGCTCTCGAAGCTCTCCCCGCCCCACAGCGCGGTCTGCAGGCGCGCGATGTCGCCGCCCGCGTCCGCCGGCGAGGGCAGCGGCGGCTGCCGCCCGAGCAGCACGCCCGCGTTGTTCACGAGCAGGTTGACGTACCCGTGCCGCGCGGCGACCTGCGCGGCGAGCGCCTCGAGCGACGCGCGGTCTGTGACGTCGCCCTGCAGCGCGATCAGGTTGCCCCGCGTCTGCGGCGGCGGCGGGTCAGCGTGGTCGGACGGGCGATCGACCGATGGTACGTACGCTGCGCTCCTTCACAGCCTTGTCCAGGGCCTCCTGCCGTCGGCCAACGATGTAGACGATCGCGCCGTTGCTCTCGAGGGCGGTCGCGATCATCAGCCCGATGCCTGGAGTCCGCTGTCCGCTGTCCGCTCAGCGATTACAGGGCCGTACGTACGCACCTGTAGCGCCTCCCGTCACCACGGCCACCAGGCCTTCGACGCTGAAGAGTGTCGCATTGTCCGAGATGTACTGAGAGGCCATTTTGCGCGGCTCTGCAACACACAGTGTGGGGAATAGATAGCTATCGGGGCACCCTAGGCATCTTATATCGACGCGATTGCGAATTGCTGACTGTACAGAGGACCCACAGGGCAGCGTCAACTGAATTCGACTGGCTCTCCGATCCCGTGTCTAGCCATCGAGCTCAGGAATATGGCAGATGCAAGAGATAGTTGTCCGACGGAGAAAATAGCATGACGCCATGGGCGCCGGTATTAGGAACCTGGAAAGGACTCTGCATTGTTTTCACTCAAGGCCTAGTAATAGCTAGTAATAGTGAATAAGCAGGAGTGGGGAGTCGATAAACTCGGGAGGCAGTGTGGATGCAGCGTGAGCACTCCCGGCGGCAAAAAGGGGTGGAGGCGACAGGTGGAAGCAGAGCAGGAGTTAAACTAGAGACCATCCGTCGTGCTGTTATTGCTCGACATGCGCCTCCGTGGCGTAGAGTATAAACTGCGGGATTGACAGAAAGAATAAGCGGGAGTAGTGATCTCGTTCAGAACGATCACCCTGGGGGCCACCCCAATCAGTCGACCGGAACAAGCTGCCCGCAACATACAAATTGGACACTTCATAGGCTAGGGGCCATCGAGCACACTGTTACGAGAAGGCAGAAACACCATATACCATTCGTCATTAGACTCGAGAACTACGATATGCACGATATTATCGACACAGCATCGCGGCCAGCATCGAGCTGCGCGCCGGACACCACCCCACCACCACACAGACCTCCAGTGCGGCTTTTTACTCCTCCGCCTGCTCCTCCTTGCTCTCTGCTTGGACTAGTCAACGTCCCATTCCCTTGTGAACAATCAATGGCGCTCACCGTTCTCTTGCATGTCCGACGTCCAGAGCGTCAGGTTGTCCCGCAATAGCTGCATGATCAGAGTCGAGTCCTTGTAGCTCTCCTCCGACAGCGTGTCCAGCTCCGCGATCGCATCGTCGAACGCCTGCTTTGCCAAGTGACATGCGCGGTCCGGGCTGTTCAGGATTTCGTAGTAGAACACAGAGAAGTTCAGCGCAAGACCCAGGCGGATCGGGTGCGTGGGTGCCAGCTCAGCGACAGCAACGTCCGATGCCGCCTTGTACGCCTCGAGTGCCTTGTCCGCGCTCTCCTTGCGCTTGTCGCCAGTCGCGAATTCGGCAAGGTAACGGTGGTAGTCGCCCTTCCTGGCAATCAGAAAACACCGTCAGCATACCATTCGCAGGCAACATTGAAACGAGCGCAGATGGTGATCTGCAACGCAACCAGCAGCTCAGAATTAAGCCGATCTGCAGCAGAACCCACTGTCTATGCACCACGCCCATGGGACACATGGCGCGACGTGCCTCGGAAAAACCCGATTCGCAGTGCCGAGACGGGACACTCACATCTTGTGGTAGAAGACCTTCGACTCGCCCGACGCGGCCGAGGGAATAAGGTGCTTCTCAAGCACATTCAGGATGTCCTCGCAGATGTTCGCGAGCTCGCTCTCGATCTTCTCGCGGTAGCCCTTGATCATCGTCACCTGCGCCTCGTTGCCTTTGGACTCCTCCTTCTGCTCGATGGAGGACACGATGCGCCACGACGCGCGGCGCGCCCCGATGACGTTCTTGTACGCGACCGACAGCAGGTTGCGCTCCTCGACGGTGAGCTCCTGGTCGGATGACGCGACGCGCTTCATGTTCTCGACCATCTCTGTGCGCACAGCGCGGTCAGCGGCGCGCGGGGGCGCGGAACACGGCGAAAGGGAAAGCGGGCGCACCCTCGTAGCGCTCGGCCTGCTCGGCGAGCTTGGCGAGGTAGACGGAGTCGTCGCGCGATTGGGACATCTGTGGGAAGGGGCGGTGAGCACGCGGGGGCGTTCGGGACGCGTCGTGGCACGCACTGCTTGGATTGTTGGAGGGGAGAAGGCTGTGGGAAGGTGTGGCTTGGAGGTGGTAGCAGGCAAAGATGGAGAGGGGCGGGGGAGCTGGCGCGTCCAGCTATATATAAAGGAAGAGGGTTGGGCTAAGGGTTTGTCCTGTCGTTCAACGCTAGGCGCCCTATCACTCGGCGCTTCCGCCTGTGGCTATGACGCTGCACACCACTCAAATTCGGCCTGCTATGTCTTTCTGCCCAGAGTCTGTTGCAGCGAACACGCACCGGTAGCTGGATATAACCGAAAACGACATCCGTATATTCACTCGGAAAGACGAGGCATATCCAGCATCTCGCTTCCAGTTCTGCTCCCTGCGGGTCCGCGGGATCTACGGCACCCACATAGGCTCTATCAGGTGTATCTTGATCCCCGCATATACACACGGTAGCCGTCTCTGGCACAACCGCATGCAGCGCTGCCCCGCACCCGAACGAAAACCAAAAACGATCCATTGCGTGCACACGTGCGCTGCGGTCTGTAAAATAGTCCTTGATAGTATATGCAGCACAAAATCTATGCAGTGTCTATATGTTTGTATTTTGCGCCTGGCCCGAGCTCACAGCGCGAGGAGCGCCCCACCGACCGCGGCAACCGCGAGCGCTGCCGCCGCCACCACCGAGCGATACGGCGTGGACGGCCGCGCGCCCGATATTACCGTCAGCTCGCCCGTCGCGCCGTACACGCGCACATACTGCACCTCGAAGTACGCATTGTCGTAATTCGACGGCGGGCCGAGCACCCAGTCGTCATAGCACACCCCCGAGCACGTCTCCTGGAAGATGACCGAGTTGCCCGCAAATTCTGGCACATACGCAGACGCAGGGTGAGCACACGCAGACGCAGATGCCAACGGAGCACACACCTCCACACAGCGTGATGTCAAAGACGAGCGCTTGAGGGTCGAAGAACTGGGCCGGCGAGCAGCTGCTGGAGGGCCAGTTGGCCGTCGGCGTGCCGAGGTCGCTCGGGTTCACCGTGCTCGCGTTGCCCGACAGCGCGCTGGGGATGGACGAGCGCTAGTGCCACCCGTCGTCAGCATCGCATCCTAGCACATCAACTGTCAGACGCACGTTGAAGAACCAGACCCTGCCAAACGCCTGTTTGAGCAACCAATCGCCCGTTTTGTGAGGAATGAGACTCACGAGATGCCATCCTCTGCAAACTCGGTCACGAACATCCCTCCTCCGTCTGCCGCGAACCCTGTGCGCACGTCAGTCCGGCGTCACGCGGGGCGCGATCGCGCCCGCACGCACCTTGGCCGTAGGAGCTCGTCGTCGGCGTCGTGACCACGCAGCCCTCGTTGTTATTCGCGTCGATCGAGCAGTCCGTCGAGTTGACCAGCTTGCTCGTCTGTGTCGCGTTCGCCGGGTGCGTGCAGCCCTGGACGACGTGGAGTATGTCAGCTCGCCCGGCATCGCACGCAGCGTGCAGCACTTACCGGCGCGGTGTGCAGCGCCATCTGGTTCATCGTCACCTGGTTCACGCCCTCGAACGTGTCGATCTAGCACCGGTCAGAGTCAGACCGGCAATACAGCACAGCAGCACGATCGCCCGGCGTACCTCACCGCCACTCGGCCAATCTTGTGCGGAAGACCAGAACGCCGGCCATACGGAGCACTGCACGAGCCATATCAGCGAGCGACACGGCGGCGCCAACACATGCACTGCGCACCCCGTACGGCACATGCACCATGTCCGTGATCCACATGCTCCCGACCGTGAAGTGATCCTTTGTCGAGATCCGGATGCTGTTGCGGTTGGCCCCGACGTTGAGCGTCGACGTATTGTCCACCTTCATGATCGCGTTGCCCGCGTCGTTGATGTACGCGAGCTGGTCCTGTCCGGCGGTCTTCGCGCTCAGGTAGCTACACGACGGCATCCGTGTCAGATTCCGCAGGACGTCCAGGTGCGACGCATACACTCACTTGACGTTCCCGCTGGTGAGGTTGTCATCTGCGGATGCAAATTCGCTCAGTAAATGGCCCAGACCCTTGAATAACACCAGCGAATGCGTGAGGGTGGCGCCTTTCCCGACGGCGCGATGGAAGAAGAAAAGGCGGCGCCCATGACGCAATCGACTGCACGGAACGACAGGCACGTACAATTATTGTAGAAATTCCAGTCGTCGAAGAAGCTCGCGCCCTGGTACTCCTTGACCATGGAATACTGCGCACCGACCAGCGCGGGCAGGAGGAAGGCCGTGCAGGCAAGAAGTGAAGAAGAGCGAACCATCGTCGCGTCGGTGCCTGGGATCGAGCGGCGGGGAAGACGTTGGTGGTGGTCCGTCAAGACACGGAAGGAGGGACGCGGCGAAGCTCAGCCCGGCCTTATATCACGAAAGACGAGGGAAGGAGAAGCGTCAGTAGGAGGCGTCAGCGGCCGGCGAAAGAGGGCTCCAAGGCTCGGGGAATGCGTGGGCGGTGTCAGGCTGACAGATGTGCAGGAGGAGCGTACAAGCACCGACGGAGACGCTGACCAGGGCCGCTGTCAAGTGTCGTGGGCGGTCGAGGCTCGGAAAGTGAAAAGAAGGATATGTTTGAACTTGAGAGTCCGGCATGGCGAGCGTCTTCGTACACCAGTACTGCGCAGACCGTGAGAAGGAGGAGCATCAAACGCACTGCAATCGGCTCAATTCTTCTCGCTCGCGTTCGTTCGCAGAGCGCCCACCTTTTTTGGTAGGTATTTCCAACCCCGACTGATACCATCATGCGCGACTTGTTGAGCTCGCCTTATATTAGGCCACAGATTTCAGGAACTGTACCGAATCGAGTGAGTCTACAACTTCGAATCAGTTATGGTACGGGGGGGGAGGGAAGATGAGACAAACATACCTTAGCCGTATTAGTGGTACAATGACTGAGGAGAGAAGTGGGGAGCGGGGGAGCGAGGTATAAGTATGTAAAGTAGGTATCACGTGGAGGTAGACAGAGAATGAGCTACGGTATCGGATGCGCGGATCGCGACCGCGGACGTCAAGAATCCGACACAAATGTATTCTAGAGAAACAATCTTCAAGCTTCAAGAATATACTACAATCGCTCATAGGCTGCAATTGCAGGCAGTCACAGTTGTCTAGATCATTCCTTGGATAACTTAGAGTCTTGTACAAAGCCGCATGATTGGCTATATTAATAAGTAGTATTTGCATAATCGTGAGTAAACATGAGACTTGCGATTGGCGTCGCTGTCGATCACGGGTGGCTGAGGGATCAGTCGGGGTCGAAAATACTTACCAAAAAAGGTGGGTGCTCCGCGAACGAACGAGCGAGCGACAAGAACTGAGCACCCCTCCTAAACGCACTGCAATCGGCACCCGGCCTCGGCCGACCCGATCATAACAAACCGCTCATCTCCCAATGACCACAGCATAATACTAGACGCTGCTCCCAAGGCATATATGCTCCGACAAATAGCTAATCTGTGAAGCTCACGGTAGTGGCTAGTATGGCCGGGGTGCCGACGTATGCATTGACAATCCTGGGGGCAGGACCTGTCAATATGCTACCGGTTTGCTGCACAGAAGGTTTCACCACAGAGATACTGCGGGTCATGACTACTTCAGTGATGATCGCCGTGCTTGCTGGTCGCATTGACAAGGCTTATAAATGCTTGGCAGCCAGGCCACTCGACAACTCGCAGGCAGGCCGTATATTTTATGACCTTTCTGGTGTAGGGAGGGCAGCCATAATGCAAAGGCATAAACACAGCGCGCTATTCTCGTCCACACTCAATGACAGCGCTCTGCTCGTAAAGTGGGGAGCACGGCTTGGCAGACGTGAAGGCCGATGAAACGTCGACCGATGGATCAGCAGCCACGCCAACGTCGGCGAACAGGCACCATCTTTCCCTGCGAAGAAGACGAAGAAGCAATATAGGATCCTCGTCCAGGCCTCAGGAACGACCCTCAATCTTCTCCAGTTTCGCCGATCGCTATCTTTCGACGTGTTGACCGCCGAGGGAAAGCGTCCTGCTCAAATGCGTCTGCATGCGATTCACTGCAGTACAGGAGATACATTCTGACACCTAAATTCAAACTGTCAGGCGCAGGCGCTCGAGTCCCAGTGTGTACCGCATTCCGACGAATAGCAGCCGCTTAGGGTAGGAGGACTCGTTGAGTCCGTCCGCAGATTAGGTGAGGGGCAGCATGAGGGGTTCTATCGGTGCTGACGCGGCGAGGCCGCTGCTTTATCAATCATCGGAAGAAGTCTGTCAGTTGCTTCACAATCTCCCGAGGTGCCTGGCAGACGACGGAGTCCCATTGAGTATGTATCAGGCACGTCGACAATGATATGCCAGACGGTCGGCGTCAAGGTCCAGCATGATGCCAAAGGATGCGAACGGATTCTTCGGGCCCAGGGCTTGTGTGCGGCCAGCCTGAGCTGAAGGCCGTCGCTGGCCACGCTGCGTATGTCATTGCTATGTAACATGCCTTACTATAAGTAGTGCACAACACGCCTGTGGGGGCACGTCTCCTGCCTATAAATACAGGACGTTGTTCTTCATCCAGCTCAACGCAGCAGCCGTGTCGACACGCGAATGGTCGTCGTAGGCCGTTGTTTCGTGCGCATGGCATTGCGTACTCGCCTGGAGTTGATATGGAGCAAGCAAACGAAGCTCCTCAACCTTGGGTCTCACCTCGATGGAGTCATTGTCAGTAGCTAACGGCCATCCTTGCGCATACAGCTAATCGAGGATGTAGATCCACTCATAGCAATGCATCGCATGCTTCAAGATGTACGCGACCATATTCGCTTCTCTACGAATCCTCGATGAGACACCTTGTAGAGCCAGGTAAGCATAAGGCTGAGGATCTTCAAGGCGTGCTTGTCTCTTTGACATTGACAGACGTCAATCATCTTCCGCAGACAGAAAACGGTTCGTTGTGCGGCACGACGTCCTTTGTTTTCTTGTACACCAATAGTTGATGGCAACCGATTCCTGCCTGACGGAGGGTTTGAAGCTTAAGAGGCCCGTCCGCCATGGCCCCCGATCCTCCAGCAATCCTGTTCACTCCATCCCGCACTCTCGATCACTAGAGAGTTCCAGCAACTCAGTGTCGGTCGCTTGTCGTACGGTTGACTCGACCACAGACGTCCGACAACCAAGCCGCGCCCTCCCTCTCTCACCCTCGTTCTCGCTCAAGCACTGAAACCGTATGTTCGCCGTGCCACGTTCGTCCATATTTTCACTTACGCCCTTTAGGACAGTCGACACGGACTCATCCGAACAGCCCCATTGCCGCTCCAAGCACGATGCCGTTCTCTCTCTTCCGGCGCCAAGCCACCCACTGTGATTTCTATGCGACTGCTACGCCCTCTCACGCAACCTTGATGTCACCTTCTCATGCGGCTGCTACCCCCTCGCATGTAGCTCTTGCCCCATCTCACGCGACCGCCGCTCCCGCTCACCCGGTTCTGGCCCCCGCCCATGTGGCCCTTACACCCTCCACCGCGGCCCACGTCCAAGACGGCTTCCCGGACGCACACAGAGCGCCCTGCACCCGGCTCACCATCGCGGGCACCATGTTCACGGAGGACATCGTTGACGGGCTGGCCAGACCGCTGCCCGACGGCCGCTGGACGTGCCCCGCCGTGACCGACATCGCCGTCTCGGGCTACTGCAGCGGCTTCTCGGACTGCCCGTCCACCCAGGCCGCCTTCGTAGACATGTTACGCGCCCGCCATGCCGCGGCGTTCGCGCCCCGCGGACAGCACCCCGACTGTGCGGTCGCGCCCCTCTCCCGCGTCAGGGTGAATGCGGAGGGGCTCGTCGGCATCAGCGCGGGGGCCCGGGCGTGGCTCGATGCGAATATGGCGTATGTAGAGTGGGGCGAGTGGGTGGGAGGGACAGAGTGTATGCGCGGCTCTGCTCCGTGACTTCGACGCCATTGTCGGTCGGAGACAGGAAGCTCTTGATGAGGCCGTTTCCGAGCGCTGAGTGTGGGTGTCCAGTCCCTCCTCCGACTCGCATCGCCATTTTACATGCCATGAGGCTTGGAGCAGCGACCTGGGATCGCTGATACGTTGACAGACCTCCTTGAAGACGACGCGGTAAT
Source organism: Postia placenta MAD-698-R-SB12 (assembly GCF_002117355.1). Lineage (NCBI taxonomy): Eukaryota > Fungi > Basidiomycota > Agaricomycetes > Polyporales > Adustoporiaceae > Rhodonia > Rhodonia placenta. The sequence goes on along the minus strand of NW_020169850.1, from coordinate 306,646 downwards.
GCGTCCTTGGCTTGTGGACGGAAGGACGGTCAGGAAGTTGAGCTGCGAACTCCGATGGCCGATAATCTAAAGCCTCTCTCACCCCTCCGACACAAGGTAGTCGTAGATCTGTGCCAGAACATAGCATTGCAGTTGGCCGTCGTGAGCAATATACGAATCTTTGAGGGCGACATCGGGACCCACTTCCTTCTCTTCCCCAGTCCTCTCATCCATGACAAGCTCCCGGGCCTTCCACACGCGTATTCCTCGCCCATGCGGCCAATTGGCTCCAGAGTCAGAGATCGGTTTGTTAGTACGAAACCACGTTTCCTCGCCATCCTCATCCCGCACCAGGATATCCACGCGTGGCGAGTTGTCCTCTGCGAGCTCGATCTCGTCCGCCGCGCCCTTGTTCTTGTGCACCACGTATGCGACGGTGGGATCCCAGCCGACTTGGTGCTCCTCGGCGTACATCAACGCCTGGAACATGTTCACGACGGTCTTGACATCCTGCATTATCCTAGCTCAGCATGAAATTACCAGTCGTCATTCAACCCCACTGCACCTGCCTTCTGCCAATAGATCCTCTCGCTGGCCACCAGGTCTGCCCGACTGGCATACCATAGGCGCATTGTCTTGTTCTCGATCGTCATACCGTACACGAATCGACGCCGGACATCCTCGCGCATGCACTGGCCCATACTCCAAACCACCAGGCGCACGTTCTACGTCAAATGCTGGCGTCAGTAACCTATAGCCCACGCCCATTCCCATGGTCTCCAACGCACATCATTTCGATCTTTCTTACTACCATGCTTGCTATACCCTGCGCAAAGCCCGATGTCCACCCACCGTGCCGCTCCTTCTTGTTCGCCGGCTTTCACAAGATATCCATATGGACGGCTCTTGGCCGATCTCGTGTTGGCCTTTGGCGCTTGGGAAGGATCCTGACGAAGTATCAAGAGCTGCTTGTCCTTGACGTGAGGACTGGCATCAGCAATGGCCTGCACAATATCTACGAGTGACTTAAAGTCGCCGCATTCATTTTCGTCGGCTTCGGCTAGACCGCCCTTCAAGCATGCCCAGCCGTCATGTACAATCTGACCCTTGTCTTTGAGCTTCTCAACCGTCGCTACAGGATCAAGGCTTCTGCGCAGCGGTGGAAGAAGAGCCGCGAAGAAGTACTCCATTCGAACCTCGGGCAGTGTGTTGCCGACATCTTGAATGATTGCATTTCGCTGAGCGATGATGTCGCTGGTCGTATAGTCTGTCCCACTGTCCGCACCTTAGGTTGCAGAGGGCTTATCATCAAGGCTGAGCACTGAGTTTCGAGGTTGTATAGTGTACACTCTCTGTCCATACTGCGGTGAATGCGCAAGGTCATTGCATGCGGGAATTTGAAGATACGGCTGTTTCCGATGACCGGACTTTGAAATATTGTGAATATCGTGGAGATTGTCGAAAGTGTATACGACGTCGGTACTGTGCTTTGCACTACGCATTACGATAATCGTCCTGTCGACTACTTCGCTTCATCCTTACACGTCTTATAGGCTACTCATCGCTTGATTCCCTTGCTAGTAGCACCTTTGATCTTCACATCGTCAACGACCCTTGGACGCAGTAAGCAAGTTCGTTGGACTCACCTTTGACCAGTCGCTCGGCAGGTACGTGTGACCGCTCGCTTTCTGCTCGTCGTAGTAGTAATTCAGCACGTACGATTTCAGTCATGCTGAATCAATATGGAGACTCTCCGAACGAGACTGTTGCGCCCCATCAGATTACCCACTCTCCCAATCCAAACCCTCGTCCTCGACGGATATCTATGGCTGACCTGCCGGATGACGTTCTAATACCGATCTTCCGTCAAGTCTTCAATTCCACAGGCCAACGCAAGCCTAAGACGGGGATACAGTTCCCAGAGTCAGTTGCCTCTGTTTGTGCGCAATGGAGGGCAGTGATGTTCTCCGTGTCGGAGTTTTGGAGCGTTTTGCTCATCGCTACCGACCCCGATTCAGACAAGCCCACGCCACTGTCAGTTGTCAGTCGATATCTCGAACTGTCGAAGGATAGACCCCTTGATATCAACATCTGTACTCGTGATAAAGCGGAGTGGCACCGGGGCCTTCCCATTGAGCAAGTGTATTCATTGCAGGCCACTAAACTTTCTATGTTGCACGTGCACGAGAAGGCTCAGGTCGCTGCTGCCATGGCCCTCCTCACCCCGCACCAGGGGCGCTGGCAAAGACTCTACGTCGATGTCGTGTTCAGCACATCCCTTCCGCGACCTCACCTCGATTTCTATGGCACCTTGCCACATCTCAGGCATCTAGTCTTGAAATGCTACTACAGTCGGGGTCAAGTCGAAAATGTCGCTCCGACCACCGGGACTCTAGAGGCATCCATTTTGGAGTCGATGGACATTTATGGGGGGGCCTTGTGCCAAATACTTGAATGTGGAACTCCAATGCTCCCCAAACTCAATGAGATCATCATTGATGCGAGCTATCACAACGGAAAATATACATTCTCACTGGTCGATTTCGTTAAGCTGCTGCATAAACTCCCATTGCTACGCACGCTTCGTTGCGATAGCGTCGAATTGGCTCCATCTGGCGATGAGCTCCCCCCACCCGACCTCGGAAGTCCTCCACAGATCGAAGAAGTGGAATTTACATACATGAACGGCAAGGATATAGAGGTGATCAGTTCATGTTTAGGCCGGCCCACAGTCACCCTTGCTCATTACAAGCGTTGCGACTTCAGGCGACAGGTCGAACTGTTCCATACATCAGGATCATGCATTCTGACAGGGATGTTCTCAGATACAGAAGTCCTGAACGTCCTGAAGGACTGGAACGGCCCACAATGTTCGACACTCCACCTCAATGATGACACCTCATTCTCGGAGGACATCATCGAAGCCTTGGCCGGGCCTTTACCTGACGGTAGCTGGATATGCCCGAACTTGACTGAGCTCATTCTTTCAGGTAACTGTGAGGGAGTTACCAACTACCAGTCGACGCAACAAGCCCTTGTGGACATGATCAAGGCTCGCTACGCTTTGAATAACAGCACAGGACTTCTACCGCAAGGACATCCTGACTATGTTGTCTCGTCTTTGAGAAGGCTCACGGTGAACGCTGAAGGATGTGTCAAGGAGATCATCGAGGCAGATCTTGAATGGCTGGACGCTAATCTTGTTTCCGTACGTTGGGGTGATTGGTCAGGGGGTAGCGGGGAGTACCTCAAGTCCAAGTCTTCGGTTGAGGGACCTGACGGGGAGACCTCCGCATAATCGGAAGTGGTGCGTCATGATCATAGCGACTCTTTCAGTTTAATCTAGACCATACTGACGACGCGACTCGGTGCAGTGGATCCTTCAGCGTACGCATCGTGCTAGGGTCGATATGTATGTTACGAGACGACGATTGATCCATCCTCGCACACGACTCGCTGTATGGATAGCAGTGGATCGCTCATCGATTACAGTCATATTGGACCGTTATAAGTTTGACTTACTTGGCTTCACAATGCGTTCATACGTTCCCTGGTAGGCAAGATGTCTTCTCAAGTGTGGGACCGCCAATCATCAATCAGCGAAATCGAGTCCATAACCGAGAGCCCAACGGCGGTATCATCTTCATTGCTGACAGCTCCTTGCCCTTCGTCCTAACCAGCCACTCATCTTCTTTCTCTCGCACAGCGCCGTCCTCCCCACCGACCAGCGAAGATCCCCAGTTCACTCACCACGTCTGTCTTCACTGCGCTGTACGTGCCTCCGCCGGCACAGACAAATCGCCCAAGCCCTTTGGTGCGGCGATGAGCTCCACAGCGATCCATGCCTCGCGCTCAACGGGCGGCAAAGTGTCAAGGAACGCCGATGTCATATCCCTGTACACGCCGTTCCTGCCGCCTTCGCGTTGCGGCTTTAGCACAAGTGACGACGCGGGTGCGCGGGTCTTCCGCACACCCGATGACTCGGACAGCTGCGGAACATTGGGTGGCATATCGACATATAGTCGAGCCCCCACATATCCGTCCGACTCGAGCAGAGCCCACATATATGTCCGCGGGAAAGCACAGCCATCCTTTCGCCAACAGGAAGCCCTTGGAAAGAGTGCGGGTATCATACTGCACTAATGTGGGCTGCCTGCGGCTATCGGGTGTCTCGACTTGATCGGCATCATCGTCTCGGGCTGTTGTTTCTTGGGCCGTTGCTTCTCGGACTGTCTGTCCGCTCAAGCTACCTTCATTCACATGATACAAAGTATAGGTTCAGTGCTCTTTCAAATGCTTTCCTGCAAGGATAGCTCCCATCTTGAGGCAATATTGACTACTGCTCGCAACTCCGCGCCCAATGCGATTATCTCTGCTCATAAATACCCTATATGCTGTACCTCCCAGAGTACATCACATCGGTATGACTTGGCCCCGGCGCGACTAGAGCGGAGTCTCAAGAAACCGCTCCTGTTGGGAGATTAACATTCACCTCGATCGCCTGTTAGTAATGCCGTCATTAATATATTCTTGACAACTTACGTGTCTGCCACGGCAAAGCCGAGCGTCCCGCCTGCATGTGCAAATCATTTCGACTTTGCGCCGCATCCTCCTCCGAAGTAACTATTTAACCGCCCCAGCAGGCACTACATACAATAGTGTAGGCCTTGTATCAAGATGGCCTCGCAATTCATCTCGGATTACGCAACGCTCTTCAGCGTCGAGGGCCTTGTGGCAGTGGTGCTACTGGTATGCCGCAACAATGCAGCCAGTTGGTGGCTGTGTACTGACGCATCCAAGGGATCGGCCTCATGATCGCGACTGCGCTGGAGAACAACGGGGCGATCGTCTACATTGTCGGTCGGCGGCAGGAAGCTCTTGACCAAGCCGTCAAGGAGCGCAGTGTGCGTGTTCGGTTCTTCTTTCGACTCGTACCACGTTCTTACACGCGATCTGCAGAAGCACGGCAACATGATCGCGCTGAAAGGCGACATTACAGACCGTGCATCATTGGAAGCTCTCGCAGCGCAGGTGAAGGCGCGTCACGGGTACATCAATTTGCTCGTCAACAACGCGGGTGTGCTGATCGGCAAGCAGCCCAAGCTGCCGACACCCGCTGAGGCTGGCGGTGACATCACACGCCTACAAGATGCGCTCTGGGGTGCTGAGAGCTTTGTCACGTTCGGGCAGACATTCCACGTGAATGTGTCGGGCGTTTGGTTCTGTACCGTCGCGTTCCTCGAGCTGCTTCATGCGGGAAATGCTCGGAGCGAGGATTATGGCGTCACAAGCCAGGTGATCTCGATCTCGAGCGTCGCGTCAATCCGCAAGGATTCGGGTGTGTTCAGTCTCGGGTACACGCTCAGTAAAGCGGCCGTGACGCACCTGGGTAAGATGATGGCGCACTACTTGAAGGACTGGCAGATCAGGAGCAATGACATTATCCCGGGTCTGTTCCCGTCTGGTGTGCACCCCTTCACTTATTGTGCATCGCTGGCGCGAGACTGAACAACGCTGTAGAAATGGCAAACGACTTGGTGTCAGAATAAATGATCAAGTCAACAGTACCGCTGCAGAGGGCTGGGAACACCGATGATATGGGGGGCCTCGTAATCTACCTAGCCAGTAAAGTGAGAGCGTCTGTCTACAATTTCTCGGTGGGGGGATTGACAATGCACGTGCACAGGCTGGAGCTTACGTTGATGGATGCGTGCACCTTATTGATGGTGGCCGAATTCTAACTATGGCCTCAGTGTACTAGACATACGCACACTTGAGTGGTACGCGAGATCTCAATGTGATTGGTAAGTCAACTCATATGCTCATATTTTGGCCCAGATCGATGCATGTGCAGACAACCTTGTAGAGACAAAACAGGAAATAAAACATCCTGTTTCATGTCGTTTCATCAGGACATTGCCTCAGGCTCTTACGATAGGTCGTGGCTGCTCATCAGAGCAAGTACTCTCCATGGCATAGATGTTAATACTTTTGAGCATCCTTTCAAGAGCTTGAAAAATCCGTATACAGCACGCTATATCCCCGCTGTTGATGTGCGGGACCTCGGTCGTGATGACATTAGCAGGCTCATGAAGGCGGTCATTCGGGAATCAGAGTGACAGAGTCGGGATATCTTCCGCCATGCAGATAATGCAGATGAGAAGAATCTGACTCTCGAATACGTTGGTGACGGTGCCTGAGTTACAGCTTAGGTCGGACCCGATGACGGCTCTCTTGAGCCCTGCTGTTGGCAGTAAGTCGCATGCGGCTTCTCGATTCGACACCATCTGATAAACGTCATCAGGCTCCATGCAGAGCCAAAAGGAAGCGAAGCTCGCCAGTATGAACTTGAAATCCCCTGGACTCAAGTCTGGCCTGCCAGCGTCGCCGACAGCGTGCAATTTCTCGGCCAACCGACCATCTCTCAATCTTGAGACCAGCGCGAATGGTTACCTATCTCCTGACACGGCGAACTTACCCTCTGCGGAGGGAACGGCCCTACGGCTACTCTTGCACCAATGCCGGTGAAGCGGTCGTGCTTGTCTCGTTAGTATGTACATTTATAATCCCTCCAATGTACCCAGGTTTATCTATTCATTTCAAACTCACTCACCCGTAGGCGCTGGATGATACAACGGTCTATACTCCTATATTGATGCCTGACTCGTAGGTGACGAGCGAGGACTTATGGACAGTACGTTGTCCTGAAGATCGAGCAAGGAAGTCGAGAATGACCACTACTCCAAGCGAAGAGGAGCAGAGACTTGAATGAATAACCAGGTCGAACTTAGAGTTCAACCGACTAATGGTACAACTACTTATACAAGTACCGACTGCGCACGGACCATTGTGTCTATGTGGTCATGTTAGTGAAGAAAGAAATGTAGTGGTACGATGCCGAGTACGAAGTGCGCACGGACCCCATTATGTAAGCTACATAATGTTCAACCTGCGGGTGAGCGCTAAGACAGGCGCCAGTATGGGTGCTAGTAGTACAAGGAATAGAACGGAAAGACAAATGTTTCATTACCCCCCTGTCAGAGTCGAAGTCCCATTCGACTACTTACTGCTCACCATCTCCATACAACTCCCAATCTACGCCGTCCTCCTCCTCTTCGTCGAACCACTCCTTGCGCGCGTTCCTCCCTACGTTCGTCCATTCCTCGCCAGAGAGGTGCTTCTGATTTGGCCAGGAGCTGTCCCACGTCCATTGAGTGGTGTCGGGTGTCCAGTTGGGGTCAACTTTGCGAAAGACGATGGGTGTATCGGGGCGGGGGCGCGAAGGTCCCGCGACGGGACTGGTCGGGGGTTCGGGGTTAGCGCTGCGCGGTGGAGGAATAGGTACCGCTTTCGTCTGCCTCTCTTTCTCCTTCCTCTCCTTCGCCTCGTTGATGATTTCCTCGAGGAACACGTTGTCGATGACCACCCCCACGCGTCACGCAGGTTCTTCAGGTGGTGCGGATACATGTCGCTTCATCGGCCTGGTTCCACACTCTCGCTCCAGGTGTCCAGGGGCTTCTTTTCCGCATCCTGTGCATCGTACGTCCGGACAGTCCCGTACCCAGTGTCGAGATGATCTGCATCGCCTGCAGCTTCCCTTCGGGGTCCAACCAGGGTTGGGTTGCCAGTCAGCCGGGATGGTAGTGCTCCACGGCGTTGCTTGGAGGAAAGGGAATGGGATCGGGGGGCGCCTGAAGGCTGTCGTCAGTAGGGGTGCGGGTAGGGGTAAGTACGCGTTGGGGATGGCGCGCGGGATGAATTTGTTGTGTCGGGCCCGGATACTGCGCGGCAGGAGTGGTTGAAAGTGATGGGCAACTTTTAGATTATCAAGCCGGATGAGCTCGGTGAGGACGCGGTCATCCTGTTGGCGTAGGAGTCGTTTGTGGTGGTCGATGGCCTCGTCGGCTGCCTTGACAGCCTCGTCGTAGTCGCGGCGGGCGGAGAGATACGCTTCTAGTGCAGCGCGGTCGGTGGCATTGGTTGCTTCAGGGTTGTGGGCTTTGAGCTTGTTGAAAATGTCGGTGGGATTACTGAGAAGGAGCATCAGCAAGGTGCTGTCGCCGACGTGGGTGTGCTTAGGGGTGTAGATTGAGAGCCTTTTCCTGCCTTCGGTCGAGGGGGCATTGAACTGGTCGAGGAACGAGAGGGTGGAAGACATGTTGGTGTGAGTGGGGATGTAGCGACTGGGTAGAGCTGCTATCGATTCAGCTCAAGTCCTTCCTGTTTTTATACTCTGCCAACACTTCGTCAGCCGTTCCAGTCAGGTTCGCTTCGGGCTCCCATGAATCATCGGCTGTTGAGTAACCCTTCCACCTGACGCGATATTCACGGCGCCGCATCCTCTTGTTCTCTCAGTGTCCGATGATGGCTTCGACTTTGTAGTTATCTTCGCCCTCGATAAGGTCAGGAGGTGGCCTCGTGTAGTTCGGACCATGGATCTCCATTTCTGAATAAGGGGATAGAAGCCATTCGTGGAAAACGGGGTGGACTCGCCAGGTGCTAGGCAAGTCTAGCTTGTACGTGACCGTTCCGATCTTGTCTAGGACTTTGAATGGCCCTTCTCGCCTCGGGGCTAGTTTCCTGGACGGTGATACGACCTATGAAACCCTAACCCCTAACCTGGGTGCGACCTAAAGGGACTAGAGAGACGGATTATAGTCTAGTGAGAGGGGAGTTAGCAGCAAGGTGTCCCGCGGTTCGAGTGAACACGAGAAACACCCTTGGAAAAGGCTACGAACAACGGGGAAGGTACGAGGTGGCTTCGACACGTCGTCGAAGCTACTCGGAGGCTGTGGATGGTTAGTGGAGAGGATCGAAGCTCGGCAGAGCTCTTCGATGTATCGTAGAAGGAAGGGACACGACTCGATAGGGGGGACTTAGCTAGGACGCGGTTCGCAGTTTCTTCGACAATAGTCGAAGTCGAAGGGTTCGTCGAGACGGTATCGACGAGTAAACGCAGTGGACGAGGTTTCGAGGTTACGCAGCGAGGGACGAAGTGACGCAGTTAGAGGCTTTAGACGCGGGGCGAACTCGACTTATGAGCTCTGAACTCGAGGGGGGAACCGGATCTTGTATTTTTGGAGAGAAGTACGACAGAATTTATACTACACAGGACGCTACGACTATCGAAAGTGGCACGAAGTACAAGGG